>NC_143046.1:73552500-73705000 GCF_057628025.1 Oncorhynchus mykiss | reverse complement strand
CCGGTGTTACGTTCTAAATAAACAGAGTAAAAGCAGAGTTAAAGCTCAAACTACATTTATTCGCCCACTGGGTCAAACATCTGAAAAGCCAAAGACATGTTTCCACCAGCCTTTAGGCGGAGTCTCATCCTTTTCTCTAAACATTACATCTTTGTTGCTTGGCAGGAAATGAAGTGATGTTGGTAATAAACTGTTCCTTCTCTCTTCATGTGACCTGACCTGACCTCGGCCCCCATTCCTCACTAATCCACAGCTATCCACCCTCATCAATGCCTTTTCCCTCACTGAGTAACATTCCAAGCCCCTGGCTCTTATCCAATTTCCATTGACCCCACCATATACAGTGGCAAGAAAAAGTAGGTGAACCCCTAGGCTAATGACTTCTCCAAAAGCTAATTGGAGTCAGGAGTCAGCTAACCTGGAGTACAATCATTGAGATGAGACTGGAGATGTTGGTTACAGCTGCCCTGCCCTATAAAAAACACTCACAAAATTTGAGTTTGCTTTTCACAAGATGCATTGCCTGATGTGAACCATGCTTCGAACAAAAGAGATCTCAGAAGACCCAAGATTAAGAGCTGTTGACTTGCATAAAGCTGGAATGGGTTAGAAAAGTATTTCTAAAAGCCTTGATGTTCATCAGTCCACTGTAAGACAAATTCCCTAGGAGTGGCAGTCCTGCAAAGATGACTGCAAGAGCACAGTGCAGAAAGCTCAATGAGGTTAAGATGAATCCTAGTGTCAGCTAAAGACTTACAGACATTTCTGGAACATGCTAATATTTCTGTTGACGAGGCTACGATACGTAAAACACTAAACAAGAATGGTGTTCATGGGAGGACACCACAGAAGAAGCCACTGCTGTCCAAAAGAACCATTGCTGCACGGTCTGACGTTCGCAAAAGAGCATCTGTAAGTTCCACAGCGCTACTGGCAAAACATTCTGTGGACAGATGAAAATAAAGTTGAGTTGTTTGGAAAGAAGGAACACACAATACTGTGTGGAGAGAAAAAAGGCACAACACACCAACATCAAAACCTCATAACAACTGTAAAGTATGGTGGAGGGAGCATCATGGTTTGGAGAAGTTTTGCTGCCTCGGGGCCTGGATAGCTTGCTATCATCAATAGAAAAATGAATTCCCATGTTTATCAAGACAATTTGCAAAGAATGTTAGGCTATCTGTCTGCCAATTGAAACTCAACAGAATGGCTTCAACAGAAGAAAATACACCTTCTGGAGTGGACCAGTCAGAGTCTTGACCTCAGCCCGATTGAGATGCTGTGGCATGACCTCAAGAGAGCAGTTCACACCAAACATCTGCCAGGTTCAACCAGTTATTAAGGGTTCACATACTTTTTACACCCTGCACTGTGAATGTTTCCACAGTGTGTTCAGGAAAGACATTAAAAAATATAATTGTTTGTGTGTTATTAGTTTAAGCAGACTATGTTTAAAACATGATTAACATTCACAGTTGATTATTAGATTTAAACCTCCAAGACTTATGGCCTCTGTTCTAAAATAAAACTATGCAGACTCTTATTTCCATCTCTCATTGGACAACTGATAATGACATTTCAGCTGGAGCTTTTGGCTTCCTCCATTTCCTCCTTCTGGTACCTAAGAGAGTGATAGCACAAGACATGAAAACAAAAAGAAACACCAAACATAGCACGTTATTAATACTTTCTAAGCTATGCATAATTAAACGTTTGATAACATGACAATTCCCATTCTCTCTTTGACTGACTCTATGCCTTCAGGATCATTTTCTGCTGGGTTCTACAAAAATGAAGGCCCTAAGAGACCTCCACATGCTTTCACTCAGTCTTCCCCCGTCCGGCAACAGGTTCCAAGAGGTGTTCCCAAGCCATTTTCAATTTGCTCCCCATCTCCTACTCCTAATTTGCGCTATAGTCCAGTTCCATGCTGTTACTATAGCATCCTTCACCACTACTCCTGCTCCTTCAGTTACGGTCCCTACAGCGACTGCTGTGAGAATAGCTATTGCATTGAATCTGTCTCCTGCTTTCCTATTGCCGTTGTGGTTCACTGATAGATCTAGAACTGAATCTTTCAGATTCTCCCTACCTCAGAAACTTTTAGAGATGCACAGTTGAGAGCATCCTATCGGGCTGTATCACCGCCTGGTACGGCAACTGCACCACCTGCAACCGCAGGGCTCTCCAGAGGGTGGTGCGGTCTGCCCAACGCATCACCGGGTGCACACTGCCTGCCCTCCAGGACACCTACAGCACCCGATGTCACAGGAAGGCCAAAAAGATCATCAAGGACAACAACCACCTCAGTCCCGACCTGTTCACCCCACGCCTTTGTGAACACCCTCATTACAGTGTAAACTTTGGGTCCCAGTGGTTGATACCACCTTCTGACACTTTCCGTTTACCGTCACTCTGTCCCAATCTTTTTGAAGATATTTCAAGTGTTTGCTGGCTGTTATGAATGGGGGAGATATCAGTGGCGTTGGAAGCGTATCCAACCTTACAAAACTGAGTCACATGCTTCTTAATTACACACTTTAGGATGTGATGCTATTATTACAGCAAACTTCCCTTCCTTAATTTATGAGCCACACAGATTTCTGCCCCAGTCACATTCCATTCCGTTCTCCCAATTCTCTGTAACGTTAAGGCCTTGGTTTTGGGGATTCCACAGAATACACTGATGTCGGTCCTGCCAGACTCTGCACTTAACACCCTTATGCAAACATTCTGTCTCAAACACATGCCCTGCATATACCTTGCTTCCGGCCACAAATATATTTGCACATTAATCATTCCATTCCATAACACGCTAGTCACTCCTGCTACTCCACTTATATAATTATAAACATACTTAAACATTCTCAAGTCAATTAGTCAATTTCCAACACTCCCTCCTGTGGAACAATGATCATTCTCATGTTCCACAACACCTAGAAAACAGTTTGACTTGAAGAGGGAAAATAAACGTTTAATAATTTCACTCCACCCTTGATGTGAATGAGACTGGGGAAAGAACCGTCCATCCCTTCTGTTCTGTTATATGCCAATGGGATGCTAGTCTCCATGCCAGTCTCCTTCATCCTCATCCTCGGGTGTCAAAGCAAGACAGACGTTGAGCCTTGTACATAATTCATTGTACCGTATTATCCAGCAATCCATATGTATTGATGCGCTTTGACATTAGGATTGTAAAATGAAACCCCTACTATCCTGTACCCCCTCATGGTTGACCCAAATATCATCCAGTAGGCTCTTTAATAACCTCCCTCTTGGAGGGCACTAAAAGATAAGGTTTAAAGGAGGAAAATCCTCCCTATAGACACTATAAATTTGAGCAGTGCACCCTTCCCTCACTCTGTGCTTTCCTCACTGCTCTCTCTCTCTTTCTCTCCTTTCCCGAATCATAATTAAAACAGTTGATAAATTATCCAACCCAAATTTAGAATGACAGTCCTTAGTACTTTACGTTGAGTCACTCAAATTCTCAACTTGGCACACATCGACACTGTTAGTATGTACATTTACAGACAGGGAAAATATATAGACACCATGTATGGCCACCGTTTGTCCCTGTTTTATAGTTGCGAGTGGCATGTTAATGACAGGTCGGTATCTCAATGCATTTTTTACCTAAGTAACCATACATTTCCCAGTGTGTAGACCTCCAAAATCAACCTGATACTTCAAATAAACAGATTAGGGCAACTCTAAATCAATTCCCGGGCACAGTTGACCACACCCCCTTCCCAGCACTCATCTTCTGGCGTATCTTCATTTTTTTCTTCATATAGCGTTACAGTACATCTTCCCATCGACACATATGTAACTCATGCCTGTCACAGTTAATGGCCCTTGAGAATGTCCCAATTTCAATATCTTGGGAATAATCACATTTTCCCAAGCACACAAATCTCTCACCTGATCCGCCACCACTATTCTGTACAGTCCATTCTGTCTAGTCCATTTTCCCAGCAGTGCACCAGCAGCATGAGAGGAGTTTGAACGTGATCTCTCTCCATGCTCACTTCACATGCAGTCTCTGGACTCTTGTCGCACTCATGCCACTCGTACACAGGTTGCTGGCTCTCGGACTCCGATCTTAGTAGAAGTGGTGCCTGACGGCCTTAGAGAATGACATTTTCGCCATTTCTTCAGCCGGTTAGGGGGGGTGAAGCTCACACTGTTCTCGTCATATTATTCCTTCCATGCATATAGATACAATCGGTAGTCACTATCGCCATAAATTCAAGAGAGAACAGACCAAAACAACAGTTTAAGGCATGTCTGATTCAGCAAATCCAAACAACTATTTACTGTATAACAAATTATTACGTTACCAATTTTCTTACTACAAAATTCCCCAAAAATGTCAAACAGCATACCATCACACTGTTGAAACCATTTTCCAAATTGGATTATACTCCCTTATCATACTGGCAACCTCACAGCAGAGTTACCAGGTCAGGGAGTTAGCAAGCTAACCCTTAGTGAGAAATCCCAACCTCACAGCAGAGTTACCAGGTCAGGGAGTTAGCAAGGTAACCCTTAGGGAGAAATTCCGACCTCACAGCAGAGTTACCAGGTCAGGGAGAAATCCTAACCTCACAGCAGAGTTACCAGGTCAGGGAGTTAGCAAGCTAACCCTTAGTGAGAAATCCCAAACTCACAGCAGAGTTACCAGATCAGGGAGTTAGCAAGCTAACCCTTAGGGAGAAATCCCAACCTCACAGCAGAGTTACCAGGTCAGGGAGTTAGCAAGCTAACCCTTAGGGAGAAATCCCGACCATACAGCAGAGTTACCAGGTCAGGGAGTTAGCAAGCTAACCCTTAGGGAGAAATCCCAACATCACAGCAGAGTTACCAGGTCAGGGAGTTAGCAAGCTAACCCTAAGGGAGAAATCCCGACCAAACAGCAGACCCAATCTGGTGAGATTTGTATCGAAAACAAAGTCAAAAGCAAGAACCAAAACAACAACAGCTATACACTTCTTCATATTATACTTACATCTCACCCAATGTCTCTATCATTTCTAGTGTTGATCAGGCCTCACCAGAAAGTCATGTGTGGAAATTCTAATCAGTAATGAGGAGAGACAAGGTCAGTCACCAATCAGGGTAATACTTTATTCAAAACGTATTAATATCTAGCCGGTGAGGCCGAGAACTCTGGCGTAGAAAGAGTACAAATATATTTTATAGCAAAGATACACCCTCTTAGTCTACATGACAAACAGCAGATGTGTGGAATGGGTAAAAAGGTGAGACTTGATGTATGAGAAAGGAGTATCCCCCAGCCAGAAGACTGTTGTTATTGTTGTTATTGTATAGAAACCAGAGTTTGGCCCCTACTGTATGACAAGGTTCCTCTCATCATTATCCATCCCTGAGCCATCTCTCCCTGGCACCTTACAGAACACAAACACCAACTCATTCTATGAAATGCATGCTGTAGGTTTAGTCACCAACCCATTCACAAATCAATTGTCAGCGGTAAGCTTCAGAGGCTCCTCTCAGTTCACACAGACTCAGATGAGAGAGTACAAATAGAAGCATATTCTATTGCATAAAACAACCATTTGCCTAAACAGTATTAAACATAATTGTGTAATTTTTCTATCACACAGGACAAAAGTCATTCAACACCATTAAGTGTTGTATTTCCCTTTTCTTTCCCTGTACTTCAGAAACCATTTAAAAACATTTCCATCATTCTGCATACCCAGTTTAAAACCAAATTAAAAAGACCCCACACAATAAATCAAACACGGTATTAACACCACTAACAAATATTCATAACCTGTGAGTTGTGTGTGTGCGTGCTGGTGTGTGTGGTAAAACGTAGGGCAAAAACAAAGAAACCAATGGCCAGGCCTTACTTATTTGGGAGCTCCCTTGACAACTAGATCTGGATACCTTTATACTTTCTAAAACTGCTGAATTTCACCAGACAACAGTCTTGGGAAACATTTCAGAGAGCGAAATAATGACACCCCATCCTCTCCTGGAAGAGAAAATGTACATTTTGTTAGTATTTACTATGCTACATCTTAATCAACAACCCACAAGTTTGAATTAAAAACAAAACATGATAATGATAAGTCCACTGTCCTCCCTCCAATCTTTAATGGTTTGTTTTTATCCACCCCAACGTTTATGTACCCTTTATTTAGCACCCTTAGACATGGCCACATTTATCTCGCCACCGAGTCTAACGATTTTACTCCCGTATATAACTGGTCTCTCTTTTCCCCATGATTTTCCGTATCCACCGCACTACAATGCCCTTTATGTTCATGAACAAAATGTTTAAAATGTCATTTTAGGTTGGTAAACCCAATGCTGTCGCTTTACAGAATTGCTTCTTTAAAACTCTCCTAACAATTACTCACAATATTAACTCCACTCTAATTTCTCATGACCCCTCCTCCCTTTCGTCAATTCTATAAATCTGTTTCAGAATAAGACAAACCTAAAATGTAAATCTATCTATTTCAGAATAGACGTACTCCCGCTCCCCCTCTCCGGCACTCGACATCGTCAGTTTATTAATTTTTACGCACACCTGACACTATCGTTATTGATTCTGTTCCAGGGTTTCATGTCTGTATGCTACTCGTGTTTCTTGTTTTGTTCCATGTGTCGTCGTTTATTGTACTTATCGTACCCGTTATAGTTACACACCCGTCGCCATGTAACATTATCCGGGTATTGTTACTGGTCCTATGGTCAGAGACTTGGGTAGTAGTCACATCGCTTTCGATTCTGCCCGGTACCTTGCTGAATGTACAACTTTTCCCTGTCGGAAATGTAGCCTATTTCTCATCGTAAGGAATCAGTGATATTTGAGGGCAGGCATCTATTAGAAAGTTGTGTGTGAGACTTGGCCTCCTACATCTGCCTTCACATAGAAACTGTCATCTCAATGAACCACTATCGATCGAACCGAGGCCATATACAGCTATGTGAGAGTTTCCTGCCCCGCTGCTTTCAAGAGTGTTTGCTGCTGTTCTTTTGTAAAAGATGCAAACGCGTGAATTGCAGCATTCCCTCCTAATGCAGCGGGTGCAGTAGGCTCCAGTACAACCCTACACTCATTCTTCCAATGGGGTTCTGTCGCACTACGCTTTGATGTTTTTCACTACATTTCCCTCCCTGTTTCTTTGTCTTACCTTGGCGGTTGAAACCACTGTTACTGGCTTTCACTGAGGCGGTATTAACCCCACCGCACGACTGAGAAGTGAGCAGAATTAGATTCCACTCTCAAAGCCTCTTGCTCTATTTCATCCCAACGAAAATGTTGGTCCACTACCCCCACAAAGACGTTTTGATAACAGGTTTCAAACCTGCCATCAAAGCAGACGTACACATTCTATAAAGGTACTCACATACCCAGTATTTTTGCTCCTGAGTACATCCACTAATTTTGATTTTATCTGTTAAAATGTTTTGTTGATAGAATGCTGACATCAAAACGCTGGTCTGTTCAGCTTTTGATTTTTATTTTTATGTCATTGTGCCAAGTCACAATTGCATCTCTGAATTCTTTATTAAATTGACATTTTCCATCAGCAGGGAATTTTATCCAGTTTGCTAAAAAAAAAATCCATATTTGAGCTGAATTGGTAGAATGCTTGTGCACCTCTTTCAACAACCTCTATAGCTTTATTAAACTGTTCTTCCTCCAGCCCTCCTTTACAGGGAGAATCGAGGCTGCTATTTCAATAGTTATTATTCTGACGCCTCTCCGACAGTGTCTAGAGTGTTTAGATTTCCTCACTCACGGCTCTAATACATGCCTTCTATTAACAATTTGCCAAAGTAGTGATACCCACTTCCCTGGTTTATGAATTGACATGCAAAAACAACTTCGAATTTTTCAATTTAAATTATATACAAAATTATTGCAACCAATAGAATGTTATACAGTTGAAGTCGGAGGTTTGGAGGAAAAATAGGGGAGGCTTGCAAGCCGAAGAACACCATCCAAACCGTGAAGCACAGGGGTGGCAGCATCATGTTGTGGGGGTACTTTGCTGCAGGAGGGACTGGTGCACTTCACAAAATAGATGGCATCATGAGGGAGGGAAAATAATGTGGATTTATTGAAGCAACATCTCAAGACATCTGTCAGGAAGTTAAAGCTTGGTCGCTGTAAAAGCATGTGCGAGCAAGGAGGCCTACAAAACTGACTCCGTTACACCAGCTCTGTCAGGAGGAATAGGCCAACATTTGTGGGAAACTTGTGGAAGGATACCCAAAACGTTTGACCCAACAATTTAAAGGCAATGCTACCAAATACTAATTGAGTGTATGTAAACTTCTGACCTACTAGAAATGTGATGAAAGAAATAAAAGCTGAAATAAATCATTCTCTCTACTATTATTCTGACATTTCACATTCTTAAAGTGAAGTGGTGATCCTAACTGACCTAAGACAGGGAATTTGTACTAGGATTAAATGTCAGGAGTTGTGAAAAACTGAGTTTAAATGTATTTGGCTAAGGTGTATGTAATGTAAACTTCTGAATTCAACTGTATGTATGTATATGGATATATTTACCAAAAAAATAGATGAGGGTTTGGATATGATGCAGATAATTACATTGATGGAAGCAATCTATCCGCAATCAATATTAAAGCTGATCCACCCCTTGTAAAAAAAATCAAATTTACAACCCAGCACCGGCAAATATAAAATGTTGAACGGTAAACGTATGAACTTTTTCTTCTAAATGTAACCAACCGGTGGTCATTACATTCAGAGGCGCAACTTTCACTAGGGATGGGGGGGACATTACATTTTTGTCCCCGCTAGTTTTATCATTGCACTGTGATACAAAAAGAGGCAACAGTGTGATTTAGGAACATGCGGCTGTTTGTAGGTTTCAGCCGGCTGGTTATAGGATGGCGCAGACACGACAGAGCATGTGAACAGAGGCATCTGTTGTCTGTGTGTGTTGTGCTTTTTCTCTGAGTTGTAAAAGTAAGCAGAGCAGGAACTGGCTGGCCACTCTTTATTTGACTGATGTAGCTGGCAAGGTAAGTACTGTTTTTCCCAGTGCTGAGCAAGTAGTGTAACTGACATGTAATGTTAGCTAATGTTTCATCCCCTCTCGACTGAAGTAAATGAACTAGCTAGTTAACGTTAGCTAGCTCCTAGCTACCACGGCCAGTTTAACTCTAGCCTCTAGCTTTCTGTCAGGTAGCAGTATCTAACAGCTGTTGTGTGTTGAAAGTATTTTGTAGCCTTTGTTTTGTCCCCTTTCAACAGAAGTAAATTAACTTTGCTAGTTTTTGACAGTTGATGTAGCTACCATTAGAGCTAACCAAAAGTTGGTTAGCATTAGCTAGCCAACTCAATAACTTAAGCTATTATTTTTACCTCAATCACACTAGACTTGAATCAAACGATGAAACATTGGCCAAACAAATTGAAGACCAATATTCTGACGTTTTTTGACAGCGCAATGTCAGTACAGCAGACCTCCTGAGTGGCAGAGCGGTCTAAGGCACTGCATCACAGTGCTTGAGGCGTCACTAAATACCCGGGTCCGATCCCAGGCTGTGTCACAGCCGGCCGTGACCCGTAGACCCATGAGGCGGCGCACAATTGGCCCAGTGTCGTCCGGGTTAGGGGAGGGTTTGGCTGGCCAGGATGTCCTTGTCCCATCGCACTCTAGCAACTCCTTGTGGCGGGCCAGTTATACGGTGTTTCCTCCGACCCACTGGTGGGGCTGGCTTCCGGGTTAAGCGAGCACTGTGTCAAGAAGAAATGTGGCTTGGCTGGGCTGTGTTTCTGAGGACGCATGTCTCTCGACTTTCGCCTCTCCCAAGTGTGTACGGGTGTTGCAGCGATGGTACAAGACTGTAACTACCAATTGGATATCACGAAATTGAGGAGAAAAAGGGGTAAAAAAAGAGGGTCAGTATAGCAATGTTATGTTATTGATCTGTCAGTTTCCCTAGGTAATTCCCTACTTTTCACATGGACACGGTATAAACAGCTCTACAGGCTTCACTGTCATGGTGCATAGTCAGTACACAACACTATGCTCATCATGTCTTCAATTCAAATTGTATTTGTCACATGCGCCGAATACAACAGGTGAAATGTTTACGTACAAGCCCTTACAGTCAGTACACAACACTATGCTCATCATGTCTTCAATTCAAATTGTATTTGTCACATGTGCCGAATACAACAGGTGAAATGCTTACTTTCAAGCCCTTAACCAACAATGCAGTTTTAAGAAAAATAAGTGTTAAGTAAAAAATAGATAAGTACCGCTTGCTGTGCGGTAGCAGAGAGAACAGTCTATGACAGGATCAGATGGTGACGGGTGTCCCAGCAGGGTCAGACAGCCATGGAAGACCAGTCTACGGAGCTCAGGTGAATTTTGCAGTACAGTCGTGGCCAAATGTTTTGAGAATGACACAAATATGAATTTTAACAAAGTTTGTTGCTTCAGTGTCTTTAGATATTTTTGTCAGATGTTACTATGGAATACTGAAGTATAATTACAAGCATTTCATACATGTCAAACACTTTTATTGACAAGTACATGAAGTTGATGCAGAGTCAATATTTGCAGTGTTGACCTTTCTTTTTCAAGACCTCTGCAAACCACCCTGGCATGCTGTCAATTAACTTCTGGCATTCTTGCATAATCAATGCTTGGAGTTTGTCAGAATTTGTGGGTTTTGTTTGTCCACCCGCCTCTTGAGGATTGACCACAAGTTCTCAATGGGATTAAGGTCTGGGGAGTTTCCTGGCCCTGGACCCCAAATATTGATGTTTTGTTCCCCTAGCCACTTAGTTATCACTTTTGCCTTATGGCAAGGTGCTCCATCATGCTGGAAAAGGCTTTGTTCGTCACCAAACTGTACCTGGAGGGTTGGGATAGTTGCTCTCGGAGAATGTGTTGGTACCATTCTTTGAGTGAGTCCACTCCCTTGGCTGAGAAGCAACCCACACATAAATGGTCTCAGGATGCTTTACTGTTGGCATGACACAGGACTGATGGTAGCGCTCACCTTGTCTTGTCCGGACAAGTTTTTTTCCGGATGCCCCAAACAATCGGAAAGGGGAAAGGACTTCACCCCAGCAATCAGCATTCCAATCCCTGTACCTTTTGAAGAATATCAGTCTGTCCCTCATGTTTTTCCTGGAGATAAGTGGCTTCTTTGCTGCCCTTCTTGACACCAGGCCATCCTCCAAAAGTCTTCGCCTCACTGTGCGTGCAGATGCACTCACACCTGCCTGCTGGCATTCCTGAGCAAGCTCTGTACTGGTGGTACCCCGATCCCGCAGCTGAATCAACTTTAGGAGACGGTCCTGGTGCTTGCTGGACTGTCTTGGGCGCCTTAAGCCTTCTTCACAACAATTGAACAGCTCTCCTTGAAGTTCTTGATTATCCGAAAAATGGTTGATTTAGGTGCAATCTTACTGGCAGCAATAGCCTTGCCTGTGAAGCCTTTTTTGTGCAAAGCAATGATGACGGCACGTGTTTCCCTGCACGGAACCATGGTTGACAGTTTTTTGACAGAGGAAGAACAATGATTCCAAGCACCACCCTTCTTTTGAAGCTTCCAGTCTGTTATTCGAACTCAATCAGCATGACAAAGTGTCCCTGTCAACACTCACACCTGTGTTAACGAGAGAATCACTGACATGATGTCAGCTGGTCATTTTGTGGCAGGGCTGAAATGCAGTGGAAATGTTTTTGGGGGATTCAGTTCATTTGCATGGCAAAGAGGGACTTTGCAATTCATCTAATCACTCTTCATGACATTCTGGAGTATATACAAATTGCCATCATACAAACTGAGGCAGTAGACTTTGTGAAAATTAATATTTGTGTCATTCTCAAAACTTTTGGCCACGACTGTATATTATAACAATCAGTGAATGGATACAAAGTTCCACCTCAAGCTGATGGGTAGACTACAGTCTGAGATGTGGGAATAGTGGTCATTTCAATTATTGTCTCATTTGATTCTATTCTTGGATAATATGATGTATAAATGTACACCAAGGTAATTCTTTGTTGTACCACATCTGAGCAGGATAAGATGGTGACAGGGGTCTCAGCAGGGTCAGGCAGCCAGGGAAGACCAATTTGTGACCGCTGAGGCAAACTTTACCTGATTAAGCATATACAAGTAGGACTAGTCTACCTGGCCTGCGTGCAAATGTAGGTGTCACGCCCTGGCCTTAGTTATCTTTGTTTTCTTTATTATTTTGGTTAGGCCAGGGTGTGACATGGGTGATTTATGTGTTTTGTCTTGTCTAGGGTTTTTTGTAGATTTATGGGGTTGTGTTCTTTTAGGTGTCTAGGTAAGTCTATGGTTGCCTGGATTGGTTCTCAATCAGAGGCAGGTGTTTATCGTTGTCTCTGATTGGGAGCCATATTTAGGCAGCCATATTCTTTGGGTATTTTGTGGGTGATTGTTTCCTGTGTCAGTGTTTGTGCCACACAGGACTGTTTCGGGTTTTCATGTTTCTTGTTTTGTAGTTGTGTTTGAGTTTTCCTATTAAAACCATGGACACTTACGACGCTGCGTTTTGGTCCGCCTCTCCTTCCCAGGAAGAAAGCCGTGACAGAATCACCCAAACACAACAGGACCAAGCGGCGTGGTGACAGGCAGCGGCAGGAGGAGCAGCGATGTCAGGATTATTGGACTTGGGAGCAAAATCTGGACTATACGACTTGGGAAGAGATAGACAGGTGGGCGGTCGACCCAGGGAGAGTGCAGGAGCCCGCCTGAGATTCGCTGGAGCAGTGCGAGGAGGGTTACAGGAGAATGGAGTTGGAGAAACGAGCACGGCGGCACGGTAGGAAGCCCGAGAGTCAGCCCCTAAAATTTATTGGGGGAGGCACACAGGAAGTATGGCGAAGCCAGGTAGGAGACCTGCACCAACTTCCTGTGCTTACCGGAGAGCGAGAGAGACCGGGCAGGCACCGTGTTATGCTGTGGAGCGCACAGTGTCTCCAGTGCGCGTGCATAGCCCGGTGCGGTACATTCCAGCTCCTCAGATCGGCCGGGCTAGAGTGGGCATCGAGCCAAGTGCCATGAAGCCGGCTCTACGCATCTGGTCTCCAGTGCGTCTCCTTGGGCCGGCGTACATGGCACCAGCCTTACGCATGGTATCCCCGGTTCGCCTGCACAGCCCAGTGCGGGCTATTCCACCTCGCCGCACTGGCAGGGCGACCGGGAGCATTCAACCAGGTAAGGTTGGGCAGGCTCGGTGCTCAAGAGCTCCAGTGCGCCTGCACGGTCCGGTCTATCCAGTGCCACCTCCACGCACCAGCCCTCCGGTGGCAGCCCCCCGCACCAGGCTTCCTGTGCGTGTCCAGAGCCCAGTACTCCCTGTTCCTCCTCCCCGCACTCGCCCTGAGGTGCGTGTCCTCAGCCCAGTACCACCAGCGCTGGCACCAGGCTTACAGTGCGCCTCGTCTGTCCAGAGCTGCTAGAGTCTCTCGTCTCTCCAGAGCTGCTAGAGTCTCCCGTCTGTCCAGAGCTGCTAGAGACTCCCGTCTGTCCAGAGCCGCCAGTCAGCCAGGATCCTCCAGAGCCGCCAGTCGGCCAGGATCTTCCAGAGCCGCCAGTCGGCCAGGATCTTCCAGAGCCGCCAGTCGGCCAGGATCTTCCAGAGCCGCCAGTCGGCCAGGATCTTCCAGAGCCGCCATTCGGCCAGGATCTTCCAGAGCCGCCAGTCGGCCAGGATCTTCCAGAGCCGCCAGTCGGCCAGGATCTTCCAGAGCCGCCAGTCGGCCAGGATCCTCCAGAGCCGCCAGTCAGCCAGGATCCGCCAGAGCCGCCAGTCGGCCAGGATGCCGCCAGTCAACCAGGATCCTCCAGAGCCGCCAGTCAGCCAGGATCCTCCAGAGCCGCCATTCAGCCAGGAGCTGCCAGAGCCGTCAACCAGCCTGAGCTATCTCTCAGTCCTGAGCTACCTCAGTCCGGAGCAGCCCCTCAGTCCAGTGGGGCCATTTAGTAGGGCTGCCAATCCTAGGTCGGCGGCGAGGGTCGCCGTTCCTAGGATACTACAAAAACGGACTAAGACTATGGTGGTGTGGGGTCCACGTCCCGCGCCAGAGCCGACACCGTGGACAGACGCCCACCCAGACCCTCCCCTATGGGTTTAGGTGTGCGGCCGGGAGTCCGCACCTTTGGGGGGTGTACTGTCACGCCCTCGCCTTAGTTATCTTTGTTTTCTTTATTATTTTGGTTAGGCCAGGGTGTGACATGGGTGATTTATGTGTTTGTCTTATCTAGGGGTTTTTGTAGATTTATGGGGTTGTGTTCTTTTAGGTGTCTAGGTAAGTCTATGGTTGCCTGGATTGGTTCTCAATCAGAGGCAGGTGTTTATCGTTGTCTCTGATTGGGAGCCATATTTAGGCAGCCATATTCTTTGGGTATTTTGGGTTTTCACGTTTCTTGTTTTGTAGTTGTGTTCATGTTTGAGTTTTCCTATTAAAACCATGGACACTTACCACGTTGCATTTTGGTCCGCCTCTCCTTCCCAGGAAGAAAGCCGTGACAGTAGGCCTATAAATGTTCTCATTTGGGGATTTCTGTTAGTATTTCTGATTGACTTAACTCACCACCACTGATGAGCTGTGGAGCTTCTCAAAGTATTTTTTCTTTACCTCAAACAGCAAGTAAATAAAGTCTGTTTTTAGAATTAATGTATTTGAACAATATTTCCAGCTCTCTCCCTTTCGGTAACCACTCAGCATGAAAGGGAAAAATGTAAGGCTCAGATCCAGTGGAAATGTCATAAAATACCTGATTACTTCTTATCCCTTGCATAGCCTACAGCTGTGTCTGTCCCGAGCTCACTGGCACAAGAAACTCTTGAGGGCCCAGAATATTTTATACAATGTTGTCACGCCCTGACCTGAGTATTCTTTGTTTTCTTTATATATTTTGGTTAGGTCAGGGCAGGTCACGACGGGTCACAGTCCGGAACCTACCAGTCCGGATCCGCCAGAGTCTCCCTCCAGTCCAGATCCGCCAGAGTCTCCCTCCAGTCCGGATCCGCCAGAGTCTCCCTCCAGTCCGGATCCGCCAGAGTCTCCCTCCAGTCCGGATCCGCCAGAGTCTCCCTCCAGTCCGGATCCGCCAGAGTCTCCCTCCAGTCCGGATCCGCCAGAGTCTCCCGGCTGTCCTGAACCGCCAGAGTCTCCTGTCTGTCCTGAACCGCCAGAACCATCAGCCAGCCAGGAGCTTCCAGAGCCGTCAACCAGCCAGGACCTGCTCAGAGCCATCAGCCAGCCAGGAGCTGCCAAAGCCGCCTGTCATGCCGGCGATGCTGGAATCTCCCTCCTGTCCAGTGGCGCCTTTCCATCCAGTGGCGCCCTCTACGATGATCTTCAGTCCGGGGCACGCTGCGAGGGTCCACTTTCCGCACCCAAGCCGCCACCGTGAAAAAGGTCCATCCGGACCCTCCCCTTTTGATTAGGTTTTTGCGGCCGGAGTCCGCACCTTTGTGGGGGGGTACTGTCACGCCTTGACCTGAGTATTCTTTGTTTTCTTTATATATTTTGGTTAGGTCAGGGTGTGACATGGGTGATGTATGTGTTTTCACTGTCTAGGGGTTTTGTAGGTTTATGTTTATGGGGTTGTTTACCATCTAGGTGTTTATGTATGTCTATGGTTGCCTAGATTGGTTCTCAATTAGAGGCAGCTGTTTATCGTTGTCTCTGATTGGGAACCATATTTAGGCAGCCATTTCTTTGGGTATTTTGTGGGTTATTGTCTGTCTAGTTGCCTGTGTTTGCACATTTATAGTATAGCTTCACGTTGTTTTTGTTGTTTGTTTAGTGTCCGTCTTTATTAAAATATATAACATGTATTCTAATCACGCTGCGCTTTGGTCTCCTCTTTACGACGAACGTGGCACATGTTTCAAGTTTGCAAGCAAAGAGTTTCTGGGCGACCCAGTTGATACAATTTTTAAAGTTCGTGGCTACGGCCTGTCTGCAAATGTAATTTATAAGTTATTTATTTTTTATCAGGATATTTTCTGCCTGCAGGCTGAAATGTTTTTATATGTTGGCTTTACGTTCGCTATTTTGACCTAGTTGGCATTGGCAATAAATGTTACTTTTAAATGTGTATCATTTTCATTTAGATTTAATGTAGATTAACCACAGACAATAATTGTGAGATAGAAAGGCTGTTTTAAATTAAATGTAACTGTTCCACTAAAATATGCATATGGAAATCATAACTGAAACTCAGATTGGTAGAAATGGTAAGATAAATTGGCACTCCAAATGGAAAAGGTTGCAGATCGCTGGTGTAGCCTATTACCGGAGCTTAACGGCAGAATCTGCGAAGGCCAGCAGCAGCGGGAGAAAGGGGGTCATGAGCAGCGGGAGAAAGGGGGTCATGAGCAGCGGGAGAAAAGGGGTCATGAGCAGCGGGAGAAAGGGGGTCATGAACAGCGGGAGAAAGGGGGTCATGAGCAGCGGGAGAAAGGGGGTGATGAGCAGCGGGAAAAAGTGGGTCATGAGCAGCGGGAGAAAGGGGATCATGAACAGCGGGAGAAAGGGGGTCATGAACAGCGGGAGAAAGGGGGTCATGAACAGCGGGAGAAAGGGGGTCAAGGGGGTCAACAGGTTTTTTTCATCTGGTTAGGCCATCATGATTTCTGGCTTCCTCTTGAGTCATTTGTGTGTCTTAATGATTTTAAATTCAGTACTTATACTTCATTTTATTAACACAGGGTGTATCTATATATACAGTGCCTTGCGAAAGTATTCGGCCCCCTTGAACTTTGCGACCTTTTACCACATTTCAGGCTTCAAACAAAAATATATAAAACTGTATTTTTTTGTGAAGAATCAACAACAAGTGGGACACAATCATGAAGTGGAACGACATTTATTGGATATTTCAAACTTTTTTAACAAATCAAAAACTGAAAAATTGGGCGTGCAAAATTATTCAGCCCCTTTACTTTCAGTGCAGCAAACTCTCTCCAGAAGTTCAGTGAGGATCTCTGAATGATCCAATGTTGACCTAAATGACTAATGATGATAAATACAATCCACCTGTGTGTAATCAAGTCTCCGTATAAATGCACCTGCACTGTGATAGTCTCAGAGGTCCGTCAAAAGCGCAGAGAGCATCATGAAGAACAAGGAACACACCAGGCAGGTCCGAGATACTGTTGTGAAGAAGTTTAAAGCCGGATTTGGATACAAAAAGATTTCCCAAGCTTTAAACATCCCAAGGAGCACTGTGCAAGTGATAATATTGAAATGGAAGGAGTATCAGACCACTGCAAATCTACCAAGACCTGGCCGTCCCTCTAAACTTTCAGCTTATACAAGGAGAAGACTGATCAGAGATGCAGCCAAGAGGCCCATGATCACTCTGGATGAACTGCAGAGATCTACAGCTGAGGTGGGAGAATCTGTCCATAGGACAACAATCAGTCGTATATTGCACAAATCTGGCCTTTATGGAAGAGTGGCAAGAAGAAAGCCATTTCTTAAAGATATCCATAAAAAGTGTCGTTTAAAGTTTGCCACAAGCCACCTGGGAGACACACCAAACATGTGGAAGAAGGTGCTCTGGTCAGATGAAACCAAAATTGAACTTTTTGGCAACAATGCAAAATGTTATGTTTGGCGTAAAAGCAACACAGCTCATCACCCTGAACACACCATCCCCACTGTCAAACATGGTGGTGGCAGCATCATGGTTTGGGCCTGCTTTTCTTCAGCAGGGACAGGGAAGATGGTTAAAATTGATGGGAAGATGGATGGAGCCAAATACAGGACCATTCTGGAAGAAAACCTGATGGAGTCTGCAAAAGACCTGAGACTGGGACGGAGATTTGTCTTCCAACAAGACAATGATCCAAAACATAAAGCAAAATCTACAATGGAATGGTTCAAAAATAAACATATCCAGGTGTTAGAATGGCCAAGTCAAAGTCCAGACCTGAATCCAATCGAGAATCTGTGGAAAGAACTGAAAACTGCTGTTCACAAATGCACTCCATCCAACCTCACTGAGCTCGAGCTGTTTTGCAAGGAGGAATGGGAAAAAATGTCAGTCTCTCGATGTGCAAAACTGATAGAGACATACCCCAAGCGACTTACAGCTGTAATCGCAGAAAAAGGTGGCGCTACAAAGTATTAACTTAAGGGGGCTGAATAATTTTGCACTCCCAATTTTTCAGTTTTTGATTTGTAAAAAAAGTTTGAAATATCCAATAAATGTCGTTCCACTTCATGATTGTGTCCCATTTGTTGTTGATTCTTCACAAAAAAATACAGTTTTATATCTTTATGTTTGAAGCCTGAAATGTGGCAAAAGGTCGCAAAGTTCAAGGGGGCCGAATACTTTCGCAAGGCACTGTACACGTTTAAAATGTTCAACCAATCGATTGGTCGAAAGAAAAGACTACTCGACCAAGATTTTTGTTGTTGTTGGATACAGCACTCGTAGAAATGCAGGAAATTAGCTTTAGATGCTCCAGGCTTTAGATGCTATGCTGATTACATTCAACGGTGAGGAACATGTTACGTCCGTTGTGAGAAGGAGACCAAGGTGCAGTGTGGTAGGAGTACATTTGACTTTATTTTTAAAATGACACCAAACAAAACACAAAACGAACGTAAAGCTCTGTAGTGCTAAACAGCAACTATACAAAGACAAGATCCCACAAACTCAGGTGGAAAACAGGCTGCCTAAGTATGATTCCCAATCAGAGACAACAATAGACAGCTGCCTCTGATTGGGAACCATACCCGGCCAACAAAGAAATAGAAAACTAGAATGCCCACCCAAATCACAACCTGACCTAACCAAAGAGAGAAATAAAAAGGCTCTCTAAGGTCAGGGAGTGACATAACAACTTTTTTTAATGAATAATTTAACAACTTCAACCAATCATATAATAATATATCAAAATCAATGTTTTTATGTACTAATTTGCTCAATTTGATACACATACCACCACCTACTGCCAATTAAAAAACAAACAAACTCATGCCCATCATACAGGAATACTCATACTGTACATAGAGGCACTCACAGTGATTGGCAGGGTGTGTGGGAGAGGTAAACCATGAATTCAGGGGAGGTGGGGTTGTGGTGGAAGGAGGGTGGTGAACTACTAGCAGAGCAGCTTAATGGAATCCATTTTTCCATTTAAATTGTAATTATCATTAAAACCGTGTTTGATTACCACAGTTTGAAAAACTCACAGTAAATACTGTCCAGCATCAACAAAAGTTAGCAGTCTGACGCAGGCTCAACGTGGGTTTTGTTTTGTGTGATAACATGGTGGAAGGCAGTGACAGTGCTCGTGAGATTTTTCAGCCTTCTAGGAGGACCAAATCTGAAGAATTGAAGAAAGGGGGCAACACTTCAAATCTCTTGAGTCATCTTTGTGACCACCACCCACTACTGTATAGCGAATGCAAGGTAAGTTATCTTTTAGCTCAATGCATGATGTGGGAACTTTGGAATGGGGGAAAATGTCATGGTTTGTCTAACTTGCTAATAGCTTGTCAATAATGTAAACTGAAGCTTTCAGTGTTACCTACTCTTGTAAAAACACTACACGTTGTTCTGCTGCTGTATGCGTTGTGTGTCTGCAGACTCTATTCACCCATTGCACAAGATAACACGTTATGTAGTTTAGTCACTCAACCAACACATTTTGTTCATTTAAAATCCGTCAGTCGTCAACTTGGTTGTAAAAGTGTTCCAACAGGAGAAACACTATAGACTCCTATACAAGACTCCTCTACCAGACTCCTCTACCACACTCCTCTACCAGACTCCTCTATAAGACTACTGTATATGTCAATTGTTGGGCTCATTGCAATTACTATCACTGTTTTCTTAAGACTAATTTTGTATTAATGTAAATTGTGGATGGGGTCATTGCATATACTCAAATGCAACGCAGAAGATCGACTGTGTGTGTGTGTCAGTGAGTGAATAATAATTATTATAATGTAACAACAGCAATAATAATAATAATACATTTGCTGTTCTCTTGTTTACAGAGTGGGCCAGGCAAACCCAGTGATGCTACTGGTCCCTCCTCATCTACAGTTGTGACACAGACACTCAAGCATTTAAAAGGCAGGCTGCTTATGTACCCACATCAAAACATGCTCAAGACCTCACTGCAGCCCTTTCATATTACATTGCAAAGGACATGATACCATTTCAAATTGTTGAGAGGCCTGGCTTTCTGAGGCTGATGAAGGTTGCCGTGCCTCACGACAAAGTGCCATTACGAACGATGTTTTCCAAGACTGAAATCCCAAACCTGTACAACCAGGATAAAGCTGATGTTGGAAAAAGTTTGGCTCATGGCACATGGTTTGCTGCAACTACTGACCTCTGGACCAGTGAATGCGGTGGTGGTCAACCCTATATCAGCTTAACTATCCATTACCTCACCCCAGACTCCCAGACTGGCAACTGGAATCAAAGTGCCTGGAAACACAGTTCTTCCCAGAAGATCACTCGGCTCACAACATCAGAGAGTTCTTTGAGAATATTCTGGAAGAGTGGGGGATCAACCAGAAAGACCTGGTCTGTATAACCACAGACAACGCAACAAACATGATCAAAGCTTTTGAAGAGTTCCCAGATCTGTGGCTTTGGGTGCTTTGGCCATCATTTGAACCTGGCCATCTCAAAGGCTCAGGAAATTGGCCATCTCAAAGGCCCTGAGAGTTGACACAGCCGTCAAGGCCTACGTCATCTGGCCCAAGGCTTCTCACGGAGCTGGAAGAGAAGGAGAGAACCGAGAAAGGCAAGCTGCCCTACACACAAGATGCTTGAGCGTTTCCTCAGCCAACAGCAGCCAGTCTGTGCGACACTGGCTGGAGAAAGAGGAACAAGGCATCTGATGCCCAAGGATGCCGACATAAGTGTCATGGAGCAACTGTGCCAGCTCCTTAAACCTGGTTCGGAGCCATCCCTGACCAAGGAGATGAAAAGGATACGGAGCCATCCCTGACCAAGGAGATGAAAAGGATACGGAGCCATCCCTGACCAAGGAGATGAAAAGGATACGGAGCCATCCCTGACCAGGGAGATGAAAAGGATACGGAGCCATCCCTGACCAGGGAGATGAAAAGGATACGGAGCCATCCCTGACCAAGGAGATGAAAAGGATACGGAGCCATCCCTGACCAAGGAGATGAAAAGGATACAGAGCCATTCCTGACCAAGGAGATGAAAAGGATACGGAGCCATCCCTGACCAGGGAGATGAAAAGGATACGGAGCCATCCCTGACAGAGGAGATGAAAAGGATACGGAGCCATCCCTGACCAAGGAGATGAAAAGGATACGGAGCCATCCCTGACCAGGGAGATGAAAAGGATACGGAGCCATCCCTGACCAAGGAGATGAAAAGGATACGGAGCCATCCCTGACCAGGGAGATGAAAAGGTTACGGAGCCATCCCTGACCAGGGAGATGAAAAGGGTAATGAGAGAAGACCTTAACAACAGATACACAGAGAAGGCAAAGAGAGTCATCCACATGGCTTGTTTCATTGACCCCCGCTTCAAAAGGAGCTTTTTAGATGAGCCTGAGGCTGCAAAAGTTGACACTGACAGCTGTGTCCAGGAGGCCTTGAAGCTGACAGGTGTACAAGTCAGGGAAGAACCACAAAGCACCAGCAGCACCTCCACCACTCCCACAGCGGCATCAGAAGGGAAAGGCCTGGCTGGGTTGTTGAGAAACATTACCTCAAGGCAGCAGAGAGGTGAAGAGGGTCAGATTCCGACCACCCCAGAACACAGAGTGAAAGAAGAGATCAAGGTCTACCTGTCTCTGCCACCCATTCCAGCAGAAGAGGATCAACTGGTGTGGTGGAGGGGCCATGCATCAGAGCTGCCTCACCTTGCCACGGTTGCCAGGAAGTTTTTGTGCATCCCAGCAACCAGCGTGCCATCAGTGTTCAGTGCCAGCGGGCACATTGTCTCCCCTCGCAGATCACTACTTAAAACGGACAAAGTAAATATGCTGACATTTTTACATTTCAATTTCAAGTGAACAAAGATGAATACATACAGGATGTTAGGCCAGCAGCACCTTATTTCTTCATGAAGGAGAGAACAGACATACAATCAGTGATGTTCATTTGATTTGTTTACGTATTTTGTGTTATCTTAATGTCAACTCCTGCACATTTGATTTGCTTACTTAAGGTTGTGTTCATTTAAACCTGCACTAAGGAAACTTTTACCTCTCATGGCCACATGGTGCCATCTTTAATGTTAATGTTATTATTTTGGTGTTTATGCACACAAAAAGTGTGTAGTGCTGCTAATTTTGTTTGTTGGTTTTCAATATAAAACCTGGTGAAATGATTTCAGTGTGTCAGTACTTTCTGAACATTTCCTGAACATTTGAACAATACTGCGATAATACTGATAACCGTGATCATTTTGGTCACTATAATCATCTCGAGAATCTACACACACTACTTTATGGGGTGAATATCCTTATCGCCCGCCTTGCATAGAAACTCGCAGGTAGAGGGAAGAAGAGAGAGGGAGAAGCAGGGGGATACAGGGAGAGAGGGAGAAAAATCCACTCCTGCTATCAGAGGCTAGAGCAGAGCATGGTCCCCTCCCTCAACCAGCTGCTGCTGCCTGCCTGGCTGCCTAGTGCTACTGAGGCTGAGTGAACCAACCCCAAACAATCTCTTACCCACACACACACACACACTACTACTGGAGACCGTGCAGAACTTTGGCGGCACGGCCTTTGGCGCTCCATGAAAAGGACAAAATGCCAGAGAATAGGGAGATGTCCTAGATATAACATATTTTCTTTCTCTGGGACCAACAAATGAGGACAGCACAGCTGGCTGCTCAGAGCACAGCCTGCCTGGAGACACGCACACACAGGGAGACACACACAGAGAGACACACACACACCCAAGGAGAGACACACACACACAGGGAGACACACACAGGGAGACACACACATGGAGACAGAGAGTTTCACACAATTAAACTTGTGCACACACACATTGTATGACTTTGTAAGTTAATGTTTTCTCATATCATTAGCTATTTCCCCCGAATGGAAGATGATGATGAAACAAATGATATGATCTTTGGATAGTTTTTATTGCTTTGGGAAAATAAGACAGTCACTCAAATCTCTGTATATTATCTATGGACTTTATTTAAGAAAGGTAGGGACAAAGCAATAAGGTGTGTGTGTGTTTATCAGTCTGGCTGCCACCTGCGAGATGCTCTCATTTCCTCTCTGCCTGCAGATCAAATGAAACCATTAAGTAAGAAGACAGCAATGAACCCTCTGGTCTGCTGCATCTCCCATTACCACAGGAAGTGTGTGCGCGTGTGTCTATCTGATTGTGTGAAGCGGTCTCTGCCCGTATGTCTACTGTCAGTCAGTCAGTGTATCTCCAAGTTTATTGTTTATGTCTGTGTCACTTTACTGTCCTCTCTCTACTCTCTCTACCTCTCTACTCTCTCTCTCTACCTCTCTACTCTCTCCCTCTACTCTCTCTCTACCTCTACTCTTTACCTCTCTATCTACTCTAACTCTATCTCTACCTCTCTACTCTCTCTCTCTACCTCTACTCTCTCTACTCTCTACCTCTACTCTTTCTACCTCTCTCCTCTCTCTCTCTACCTCTCTACTCTCTCTCTCTATCCTCTCTACTCTCTCTCTCTACCTCTATACTCTCTCTCTACCGCTTTACTCTCTCTCTACTCTCTCTCGCTCTACTTTCTCTTTCTACTCTCTCTACTCTCTTTCTACTCTCTCTCTACTCTCTCTTTACTCTCTCTCTACTCTCTCTACTCTCTCTCTACTCTCTACCTCTACTCTCTCTCTACTCTCTCTTTACTCTCTCTACTCTGCTCTCTCTTTCTAGCGGAGGTATACATTGGCATGGGAAAGCCTGCGGAGGCTACGGCCTGTACACAGGAGGCTGCCAACCTGTTCCCCATGTCCCACAACGTGCTGTTCACGCGGGGCCAGGTGGCTGAGCTGTGGGGTAATGTGGACGAGGCCAAACGCTGGTATGAGGAGGCCCTCTCCATCAGCCCCACCCACGTCAAGACCATGCAGAGACTGGTGAGTCTCTCTTCTTTCTCTCTCTCTCTCCATCAGCCCCACCCACGTCAAGACCATGCAGAGACTGGTGAGTCTCTCCTCTCTTCTATCTATCTCTCTCCATAAGCCCCACCCACGTCAAGACCATTCATAGACTTGGTGAGTCCTGACTCATGACTCGACACAAACTCGACCAGCTGTCACTTGAACTTGGACTCAGAAAGTCTTCTTCCTTTGCATAATTCAACATGTTAGCTACAACAGCAAATTAGCTACAACAGCAAACATTATAAAGGACTCAGACTGGACTTGGGACTACAGTATAAAGGACTCAGACTGGACTTGGGACTACAGTATAAAGGACTCAGACTGAACTTGGGACTACAGTATAAAGGACTCAGACTGGACTTGGGACTACAGTATAAAGGACTCAGACTGGACTTGGGACTACAGTATAAAGGACTCAGACTGAACTTGGGACTACAGTATAAAGGACTCAGACTGGACTTGGGACTACAGTATAAAGGACTCAGACTGGACTTGGGACTACAGTATAAAGGACTCAGACTGAACTTGGGACTACAGTATAAAGGACTCAGACTGGACTTGGGACTACAGTATAAAGGACTCAGACTGGACTTGGGACTACAGTATAAAGGACTCAGACTGGACTTGGGACTACAGTATAAAAGACTCAGACTCGACTTGGGCCTATAGTATAAAGGACTCAGACTTGACTTGGGCCTACAGTATAAAGGACTCAGACTGGACTTGGGACTACAGTATAAAGGACTCAGACTGGACTTGTGACTACAGTATAAAGGACTCAGACTGGACTTGGGACTACAGTATAAAGGACTCAGACTGGACTTGTGACTACAGTATAAAGGACTCAGACTGGACTTGGGCCTACAGTATAAAGGACTCAGACTGGACTTGGGACTACAGTATAAAGGACTCAGACTGGACTTGGGACTACAGTATAAAGGACTCAGACTTGAACTTGGACTCGAATACTATGGCCTTTGGACTCAACTTTAATAGATCACTGCCTCACAGTCCCATAGCTCCCATAGAGGGAGTCTCAGGTCATATAGTGAAGTGGTGCAGACAAAGAGGGGAAGCTTATTGTAACAGTGTAAACCTCCATGGACCTGGAAAGAGAAGTGAGAGAGGGAGACCATAAAGAAAGCAGTAGAAGTCCTTGCCCCATTACCTGCTGCATCTACACCATTAAGAGTTTGCTGACTGCTACTGCTGCTGCCAGTGTGTTGTGTCGTCGGTACCTTCTCAGTCGAAATAGTGCTAGCTACATCTAATAACTTACACAGCGTAAAGCTAGGTGATATGGACAAATATATGGACAAACAATCATATTGTGATGAATTGATGGATAGCGATAAATAGAACTTTAAGTTTATATCAATCAATCACATGTATTTATAAAGCCCTTTTTACATCAGCCGATGTCACAAAGTGCTGTACAGAAACCCAGCCTAAAACCCCAAACAGCAAGCAATGCAGATGTAGAAGCACGGTGGTTAGGAAAATATCGCCACCCCAAAGAAGAGCTGGAGGTGGCGAAGGCAGAGAGGCGCTGGTATGAGGAGGCAGCACGGCGGCGTGGATGGAAGCCCGAGAGTCAGCCCCAAAAATGTCTTGGGGGGGGGACACAGGAAGTGTGGCGAAGCCAGGTAGGAGACCTGCTCCAACTTCCTGTGCTTACCGAAGGGCGAGAGAGGCTGGGCAGGCACCGTGTTATGCTGTGGAGCGCATGGTGTCCCCAGTGCGGGTGCATAGCCCGGTGCGGTACATACCAGCTCTGCGTATCGGCCGGGCTAGAGTGGGCATCGAGCCAGGTGCCATGAAGCCGGCTCTACGCATCTGGTCTCCTTGGGCCGGCATACATGGCACCAGCCTTACGCATGGTGTCCCCGGTTTGCCTGCATAGCCCAGTGCGGGCTATTCCACCTCGCCATACTGGCAGGGCGACCGGGAGCATTCAACCAGGTAAGGTTGGGCAGGCTCGGTGCTTAAGAGCTCCAGTGCGCCTGCACGGTCTGGTCTATCCAGTACCACCTCCACGCACCAGCCCTCCGGTGGCAGCCCCCCGCACCAGGCTGTCTCTTCGTCTCATCCCTACAGGTGCTCCCGCCTGTCCAGCGCTGCCAGAGTCTCCCGCCTGTCCAGTGCTGCCGGAGCCTTCCTCCTCTCCAGCGCTGCTGGAGTCTCCAGTCTGCCCAGCGCCACCTGAGCTGGCCGTCTGCCCAGCGCTGCCTGAGCTGCCCGTCTGACCAGCTCCATCAGAGTCTCCCGTCTGTCCTGAGCCGCCAGAGCCGCCAGTCTGCAAGGAGCCGCCAGAGCCGCCAGTCTGCAAGGAGCCGCCAGAGCCGCCAGTCTGCAAGGAGCCGCCAGTCAGCCAGGATCCGCCAGAGCCGCCAGTCAGCCAGGATCTGCCAGAACCGCCAGTCAGCCAGGATCTGCCAGAGTCGTCAGCCAGTACGGAGCTGCTCCTCAGTCCCGAGCTGCCCCTCTGTCCCGAGCTGCCCCTCTGTCCAGTGGGGTCATTTAGAAGGGTTGCCGTGGTTAGGAGGCCACGGAGGCGGACAATGAGGCGGACTAAGACTATGGTAAAGTGGGGGCCACGTCCAGCACCAGAGCCGCCACCGCGGACAGATGCCCACCCAGACCCTCCCCAATAGGTTCAGGTTTGCAGCCGGAGTCCGCACCTTGGGGGGGGGGGGGTACTGTCACACCCTGACCATAGTTTGCTTTGTATGTTTCTATGTTTTGTTTGGTCAGGGTGTGATCTGAGTGGGCATTCTATGTTGGATGTCTAGTTTGTCTGTTTCTGTGTTTGGGCCTGATATGGTTCTCAAGCAGAGGCAGGTGTTAGTCATTGTCTCTGATTGGGAACCATATTTAGGTAGCCTGTTTTTTGTTGGGTTTTGTGGGTGGTTGTTTCCTGTGTTAGTGTTTGTGCCACACGGGACTGTTACTTTGGTTATGTGTTCATGTTCAGTTTTTCTCATTAAAATCCATGGACAATTACCGCGCTGCATTTTCTTCCCAGGAAGAAACCCGTGACACCTAGAGAGGAACCAGGCTCTGACGGGTGGCCAGTCCTCTTCTTACTGTGCCGGAACATTATAAGCTTCTAACATTAACGTGCAACACATCTTTTTAAAATGATCCTTTAAACTAAAACTAATTTGATGTTTGTAGCCATCAATTATCCTACTAACAATCAATCAAATGTATTTATAAAGCCCTTCTTACATCAGCTGATGTCACAAAGTGCTGTAAAAAAAAAACTGCCTAAAACCCTAAACAGCAAGCAATGCAGGTGTAGAAGCACGGTCACCCGTATTAGCAAACGTATTTAATTTCAAACTTCACAATTCTCTAGTATAAGCAACTTATCGTAATGAACGATATCAGCAAAATGCCTGCGATAAGTGATCGGTGTGGATCATTTTCGGTTTATCGTCCCATCTAGTACAATGGCATCAAAGAACTGACACCACTACAACGGCATCAAACCACTGGTCTGGTCCCAAAAACCTAAAACATTTGACTCCGCTGCTGGAGCCAACAGCTCAACTGATACCACTGCAACCACATCTGTCAAGTGGTGGTTGGTTTCGTGCCTAGCCTGCAATCCTACCTACCACATAAACCCAGCTAGCTAGCGACCGTCAATGGGGCCGCAGGTACTACAGCAGCGGTACCCAAGCTTTTCCATTCCGGGAATCACCAAATCACTGTCTAAAGAAATGTTTCCAAAACACAAAAGCTGTCCAGTTGTGTGGATTATTCTACAATGTTAATTTTAGAGTGCCAAAAACATTCACCTGATGTTACAAGAACATTCCCCAAACTCATTTAGTCTGTTCTTTAAAAGGTTTCCACAATGTTTCATTAGGTTGTGGGAACAGTCTGCTGGAACAGTCAACATTGTTGGGACATCACAAAATATATGTTCCCAAACCACAAAAACTGTCCAGTTGTGTGAATGATTCTACAATGTTTGTGCAAAACATGTGCAAAACATTTTTAAAATCTGTTTTTATGAGAGATGTGGCCACTTTCGTTTGTTTCCCACTGCTTCAATTGAAGGGAGCTGCGATACTCTGTTGTGGTAAAACCACTCGTGGTTGTTATGAGAATGACAACATACTGGCTAATGCTGGCTTCAACTTGGCGTTCCATACAAATCCTTTCATTACAAAATGATCATGGTTTTTGGTCACTTTCTCATTATAAAAAGTGCAATGGTGAGATTGCTTTATTATGTGTGCCTGCTTTGGCCACATAGGCTACAGAAAAATCGCCATGCATGCATCTAATTTATTTAGTCAGGGAAATCCACGTTTTTTGACCCTGGTCCTCGAGTACCCCCAACAGTACACATTTTCATTGTAACCCTGGACAAGCACATCGGATACAACTTCTCAAATAATCATCAAGCCCTCAATGAGTTAAATGAGGTGTGTTTGTACAGGGCTACAACGACAATGTGTTCTGTTTGGGGTGCTGGAGGACCAGGGTTTGTGTACTGTTGGGGGTACTGGAGGACCAGGGTTTGTGAACTGTTGGGGGTACTGGAGGACCAGGTTTTGTGTACTGTTAGGGGTACTGGAGGACCAGGTTTTGTTTACTGTTGGGGGTACTGGAGGACCAAGGTTGGTGTACTGTTGGGGGTACTGGAGGACCAGGGTTTATGTACTGTTGGGGGTACTGGAGGACCAGGGTTTGTGTACTGTTGGGGTACTGGAGGACCAGGGTTTGTGTACTGTTGAGGGTACTGGAGGACCAAGGTTGGTGTACTGTTGGGGGTACTGGATGACCAGGGTTGGTGTACTGTTGGGGTACTGGAGGACCAGGGTTTGTGTACTGTTGGGGGTACTGGAGGACCAAGGTTGGTGTACTGTTGGGGGTACTGGAGGACCAGGGTTGGTGTATTGTTGGGGGTACTGGAGGACCAGGGTTGGGCTGTTGGGGGTACTGGAGGGCCAGGGTTTGTGTACTGTTGGGGGTACTAGAGGACCAGGGTTTGTGTACTGTTGGGGGTACTGGATGACCAGGGTTGGTGTACTGTTGGGGTACTGGAGGACCAGGGTTTGTGTACTGTTGGGGGTACTGGAGGACCAAGGTTGGTGTACTGTTGGTACTGGAGGACTAGGGTTGGTGTATTGTTGGGGGTACTGGAGGACCAGGGTTGGGCTGTTGGGGGTACTGGAGGGCCAGGGTTTGTGTACTGTTGGGGGTACTAGAGGACCAGGGTTTGTGTACTGTTGGGGGTACTGGAGGGCCAGGGTTTGTGTACTGTTGGGGGTACTAGAGGACCAGGGTTTGTGTACTGTTGGGGTACTGGAGGACCAGGGTTTGTGTACTGTTGGGGATACTGGAGGGCCAGGGTTTGTATACTGTTGGGGGTACTAGAGGACCAGGGTTTGTGTACTGTTGGGGTACTGGAGGACCATGGTTTGTGTACTGCTTGGGGTACTGGAGGACCAGGGTTGGGCTGTTGGGGGTACTGGAGGACCAGGGTTGGGCTGTTATGGGTACTGGAGGACCAGGGTTTGTGTACTGTTAGGGGTACTGGAGGACCAGGTTTTGTTTACTGTTGGGGGTACTGGAGGACCAAGGTTGGTGTACTGTTGGGGTACTGGAGGACCAGGGTTTGTGTACTGTTGGGGGTACTGGAGGACCAGGGTTTGTGTACTGTTGGGGGTACTGGAGGACCAGGGTTTGTGTACTGTTGGGGGTACTGGAGGACCAGGGTTTATGTACTGTTGGGGGTACTGGAGGACCAGGGTTTGTGTACTGTTGGGGTACTGAAGGACCAGGGTTTGTGTACTGTTGAGGGTACTGGAGGACCAAGGTTGGTGTATTGTTGGGGGTACTGGAGGACCAGGGTTTGTGTACTGTTGGGGTGTGGAGGACCAGGGTTTGTGTACTGTTGGGGGTACTGGAGGACCATGGTTGGTGTACTGTTGGGGGTACTGGAGGACCAGGGTTGGTGTATTGTTGGGGGTACTGGAGGACCAGGGTTGGGCTGTTGGGGGTACTGGAGGACCATGGTTTGTGTAATGTTGGGGGACTGGAGGACCAGGGTTTGTGTACTGTTGGGGGTACTGGAGGACCATGGTTTGTGTACTGCTTGGGGTACTGGAGGACCAGGGTTGGACTGTTGGGGTACTGGAGGACCACGGTTGGGCTGTTGGGGGTACTGGAGGACCAGGGTTGGTGTACTGTTGGGGTACTGGAGGACCAGGGTTTGTGTACTGTTGCGGGTACTGGAGGACCAAGGTTGGTGTACTGCTGGGGGTACTGGAGGACCAGGGTTGGTGTATTGTTGGGGGTACTGGAGGACCAGGGTTTGTGTACTGTTGGTGGTACTGGAGGACCATGGTTTGTGTACTGTTGGGGGTACTGGAGGACCAGGGTTTATGTACTCTTGGGGGTACTGGAGGACCGGGGTTTGTGTACTGTTGGGGGTACTGGAGGACCAGGGTTTGTGTACTGTTGGGGGTACTAGAGGACCAGGGTTTGTGTACTGTTGGGGTACTGGAGGACCATGGTTTGTGTACTGCTTGGGGTACTGGAGGACCAGGGTTGGGCTGTTGGGGGTACTGGAGGACCAGGGTTGGGCTGTTATGGGTACTGGAGGACCAGGGTTTGTGTACTGTTAGGGGTACTGGAGGACCAGGTTTTGTTTACTGTTGGGGGTACTGGAGGACCAAGGTTGGTGTACTGTTGGGGTACTGGAGGACCAGGGTTTGTGTACTGTTGGGGGTACTGGAGGACCAGGGTTTGTGTACTGTTGGGGGTACTGGAGGACCAGGGTTTGTGTACTGTTGGGGGTACTGGAGGACCAGGGTTTATGTACTGTTGGGGGTACTGGAGGACCAGGGTTTGTGTACTGTTGGGGGTACTGGAGGACCAGGGTTTATGTACTGTTGGGGGTACTGGAGGACCAGGGTTTGTGTACTGTTGGGGTACTGAAGGACCAGGGTTTGTGTACTGTTGAGGGTACTGGAGGACCAAGGTTGGTGTATTGTTGGGGGTACTGGAGGACCAGGGTTTGTGTACTGTTGGGGTGTGGAGGACCAGGGTTTGTGTACTGTTGGGGGTACTGGAGGACCATGGTTGGTGTACTGTTGGGGGTACTGGAGGACCAGGGTTGGTGTATTGTTGGGGTACTGGAGGACCAGGGTTGGGCTGTTGGGGGTACTGGAGGACCAGGGTTTGTGTACTGTTGGGGGTACTGGAGGACCAGGGTTTATGTACTGTTGGGGGTACTGGAGGACCAGGGTTTGTGTACTGTTGGGGGTACTGGAGGACCAGGGTTTATGTACTGTTGGGGGTACTGGAGGACCAGGGTTTGTGTACTGTTGGGGTACTGAAGGACCAGGGTTTGTGTACTGTTGAGGGTACTGGAGTACCAAGGTTGGTGTATTGTTGGGGGTACTGGAGGACCAGGGTTTGTGTACTGTTGGGGTTTGGAGGACCAGGGTTTGTGTACTGTTGGGGGTACTGGAGGACCATGGTTGGTGTACTGTTGGGGGTACTGGAGGACCAGGGTTGGTGTATTGTTGGGGGTACTGGAGGACCAGGGTTGGGCTGTTGGGGGTACTGGAGGACCATGGTTTGTGTAATGTTGGGGGACTGGAGGACCAGGGTTTGTGTACTGTTGGGGGTACTGGAGGACCATGGTTTGTGTACTGCTTGGGGTACTGGAGGACCAGGGTTGGACTGTTGGGGTACTGGAGGACCAGGGTTGGGCTGTTGGGGGTACTGGAGGACCATGGTTTGTGTACTGTTGGGGGTACTGGAGGACCAGGGTTTGTGTACTGTTGGGGGTACTGGAGGACCATGGTTTGTGTACTGCTTGGGGTACTGGAGGACCAGGGTTGGTGCACTGTTGGGGTATTGGAGGACCAAGGTTGGTGTACTGTTGGGGGTACTGGAGGACCAGGGTTTGTGTACTGTTGGGTTACTGGAGGACCATGGTTTGTGTACTGTTGGGGTACTGGAGGACCAGGGTTTGTGTACTGTTGGGTTACTGGAGGACCATGGTTTTTGTACTGTTGGGGGTACTGGAGGACCAAGGTTGGTGTACTGTTGGGGGTACTGGAGGACCAGGGTTGGGCTGTTGGGGGTACTGGAGGACCAGGTTTTGTGTACTGTTGGGGTACTGGAGGACCAGGGTTTGTGTACGGTTGGGTTACTGGAGGACCATGGTTTTTGTACTGTTGGGGGTACTGGAGGACCAAGGTTGGTGTACTGTGGGGGGTACTGGAGGACCAGGGTTGGGCTGTTGGGGGTACTGGAGGACCAAGGTTGGGCTGTTGGGGGTACTGGAGGACCAGGGTTGGGCAGTTGGGGGTACTGGAGGACCATGGTTTGTGTACTGTTGGGGGTACTGGAGGACCAGGGTTTGTGTACTGTTGGGGTATTGGAGGACCAGGGTTGGTGTACTGTTGGGGGTGTAGGAGGACCAGGGTTGGGCTGTTGGGGGTACTGGAGGACCATGGTTTGTGTACTGTTGGGGGTACTGGAGGACCAGGGTTTGTGTACTGTTGGGGGTACTGGAGGACCATGGTTTGTGTACTGCTTGGAGTACTGGAGGACCAGGTTTGGGCTGTTTGGGGTACTGGAGGACCAGGGTTGGGCTGTTGGGGGTACAGGAGGACCAGGGTTGGGCTGTTGGGGGTACTGGAGGACCAGGGTTGGGCTGTTGGGGGTACTGGAGGACCAGGGTTGGGCTGTTGGGGGTACAGGAGGACCAGGTTTTGTGTACTGTTGGGGTACTGGAGGACCAGGGTTTGTGTACTGTTGGGGGTACTGGAGGACCAAGGTTGGTGTACTGTTGGGGGTACTAGAGGACCAAGGTTGGTGTACTGTTGGGGGTACTGGAGGACCAGGGTTTGTGTACTGTTGGGGGTACTGGAGGACCATGGTTTGTGTACTGCTTGGGGTACTGGAGGACCATGGTTGGGCTGTTGGGGGTACTGGAGGACCAAGGTTGGTTTACTGTTAGGGGTACTGGAGGACCAAGGTTGGTGTACTGTTGGGGTACTGGAGGACCAGGGTTTGTGTACTGTTGGGGGTACTGGAGGACCAAGGTTGGTGTACTGTTGGGGGTACTGGAGGACCAGGGTTGGTGTACTGTTGGGGTACTGGAGGACCAGGGTTGGTGTACTGTTGGGGGTGCTGGAGGACCAGGGTTGGGCTGTTGGGGGTACTGGAGGACCAAGGTTGGTGTACTGTTGGGGGTACTGGAGGACCAAGGTTGGTGTACTGTTGGGGGTACTGGAGGACCAGGGTTGGTGTACTGTTGGGGTACTGGAGGACCAGGGTTGGTGTACTGTTGGGGGTGCTGGAGGACCCGGGTTGGGCTGTTGGGGGTACTGGAGGACCATGGTTTGTGTACTGTTGGGGGTACTGGAGGACCAGGGTTTTTGTACTGTTGGGGGTACTGGAGGACCATGGTTTGTGTACTGTTGGGGTACTGGAGGACCAGGGTTTGTGTACTGTTGGGTTACTGGAGGACCATTGTTTTTGTACTGTTGGGGCTACTGGAGGACCAAGGTTGGTGTACTGTTGGGGGTACTGGAGGACCAGGGTTGGGCTGTTGGGGGTACTGGAGGACCAAGGTTGGGCTGTTGGGGGTACTGGAGGATCAGGGTTGGGCAGTTGGGGGTACTGGAGGACCAGGGTTGGGCTGTTGGGGGTACAGGAGGACCAGGTTTTGTGTACTGTTGGGGTACTGGAGGACCAGGGTTTGTGTACTGTTGGGGGTACTGGAGGACCAGGGTTGGGCTGTTGGGGGTACTGGAGGACCAAGGTTGGTGTACTGTTGGGGGTACTGGAGGACCAAGGTTGGTGTACTGTTGGGGTACTGGAGGACCAGGGTTTGTGTACTGAGGACCAAGGTTGGTGTACTGTTGGGGGTACTGGAGGACCAGGGTTGGTGTACTGTTGGGGTACTGGAGGACCAGGGTTGGTGTACTGTTGGGGGTGCTGGAGGACCAGGGTTGGGCTGTTGGGGGTACTGGAGGACCAAGGTTGGTGTACTGTTGGGGGTACTGGAGGACCAAGGTTGGTGTACTGTTGGGGGTACTGGAGGACCAGGGTTGGTGTACTGTTGGGGTACTGGAGGACCAGGGTTGGTGTACTGTTGGGGGTGCTGGAGGACCCGGGTTGGGCTGTTTGGGGTACAGGAGGACCAGGTTTTGTGTACTGTTGGGGTACTGGAGGACCAGGGTTTGTGTACTGTTGGGGGTACTGGAGGACCAAGGTTGGTGTACTGTTGGGGGTACTAGAGGACCAAGGTTGGTGTACTGTTGGGGGTACTGGAGGACCAGGGTTTGTGTTCTGTTGGGGGTACTGGAGGACCATGGTTTGTGTACTGCTTGGGGTACTGGAGGACCAGGGTTGGGCTGTTGGGGGTACTGGAGGACCAAGGTTGGTGTACTGTTGGGGGTACTGTGGGACCAAGGTTGGTGTACTGTTGGGGGTACTGGAGGACCAGGGTTGGTGTACTGTTGGGGTACTGGAGGACCAAGGTTGGTGTACTGTTGGGGGTACTGGAGGACCAGGGTTGGTGTACTGTTGGGGGTACTGGAGGACCAAGGTTGGTGTACTGTTGGGGGTACTAGAGGACCAAGGTTGGTGTACTGTTGGGGGTACTGGAGGACCAGGGTTTGTGTACTGTTGGGGGTACTGGAGGACCATGGTTTGTGTACTGCTTGGGGTACTGGAGGACCAGGGTTTGTGTACTGTTGTGGGTACTGGAGGACTAAGGTTGGTGTACTGTTGGGGGTACTGGAGGACCAAGGTTGGTGTACTGTTGGGGGTACTGGAGGACCAGGGTTGGTGTACTGTTGGGGTACTGGAGGACCAGGGTTGGTGTACTGTTGGGGGTGCTGGAGGACCAGGGTTGGGCTGTTGGGGGTACTGGAGGACCAAGGTTGGTGTACTGTTGGGGGTACTGGAGGACCAAGGTTCAAAATCAAATCAAATTTATTTATATAGCCCTTCGTACATCAGCTGATATCTCAAAGTGCTGTACAGAAACCCAGCCTAAAACCCCAAACAGCAAGCAATGCAGGTGTAGAAGCACGGTGGCTAGGAAAAACTCCCTAGAAAGGCCAAAACCTAGGAAGAAACCTAGAGAGGAACCAGGCTATGTGGGGTGGCCAGTCCTCTTCTGGCTGTGCCGGGTGGAGATTATAACAAAACATGGTCAAGATGTTCAAATGTTCATAAATGGCCAGCATGGTCGAATAATAATAAGGCAGAATAGTTGAAACTGGAGCAGCAGCACAGTCAGGTGGACTGGGGACAGCAAGGAGTCATCATGTCAGGTATTCCTGGGGCATGGTCCTAGGGCTCAGGTCCTCCGAGAGAGAGAAAGAAAGAGAGAATTAGAGAGAGCATATGTGGGATGGCCAGTCCTCTTCTGGCTGTGCCGGGTGGAGATTATAACAGAACATGGCCAAGATGTTCAAATGTTCATAAATGACCAGCATGGTCGAATAATAATAAGGCAGAACAGTTGAAACTGGAGCAGCAGCACAGCCAGGTGGACTGGGGACAGCAAGGAGTCATCTTGTCAGGTAGTCCTGGGGCATGGTCCTAGGGCTCAGGTCCTCCGAGAGAGAGAAAGAGAGAAGGAGAGAATTAGAGAACGCACACTTAGATTCACACAGGACACCGAATAGGACAGGAGAAGTACTCCAGATATAACAAACTGACCCTAGCCCCCCGACACATAAACTACTGCAGCATAAATACTGGAGGCTGAGACAGGGGTCAGGAGACACTGTGGCCCACTCCGAGGACACCCCCGGACAGGGCCAAACAGGAAGGATATAACCCCACCCACTTTGCCAAAGCACAGCCCCCACACCACTAGAGGGATATCTTCAACCACCAACTTACCATCCTGAGACAAGGCTGAGTATAGCCCACAAAGACCTCCGCCACGGCACAACCCAAGGGGGGGGGGGGGGGGGGGGGCGGGGGCAACCCAGACAGGATGACCACATCAGTGACTCAACCCACTCAGGTGACGCACCCCCTCCAGGGACGGCATGAGAGAGCCCCAGTAAAGCCAGTGACTCAGCCCCTGTAATAGGGCTAGAGGCAGAGAATCCCAGTGGAAAGAGGGGAACCGGCCAGGCAGAGACAGCAAGGGCGGTTCGTTGCTCCAGAGCCTTTCCGTTCACCCTCCCACTCCTGGGCCAGACTACACTCAATCATATGACCCACTGAAGAGATGAGTCTTCAGTAGAGACTTAAAGGTTGAGACCGAGTTTGCGTCTCTGACATGGGTAGGCAGACCGTTCCATAAAAATGGAGCTCTATAGGAAAAAGCCCTGCCTCCAGCTGTTTGCTTAGAAATTCTAGGGACAATTAGGAGGCCTGCGTCTTGTGACCGTAGCGTACGTGTAGGTATGTACGGCAGGACCAAATCAGAGAGATAGGTAGGAGCAAGCCCATGTAATGCTTTGTAGGTTAGCAGTAAAACCTTGAAATCAGCCCTTGCTTTGACAGGAAGCCAGTGTAGAGAGGCTAGCACTGGAGTAATATGATCAAATTTTTTGGTTCTAGTCAGGATTCTAGCAGCCGTATTTAGCACTAACTGAAGTTTATTTAGTGCTTTATCCGGGTAGCCGGAAAGTAGAGCATTGCAGTAGTCTAACCTGGAAGTGACAAAAGCATGGATTAATTTTTCTGCATCATTTTTGGACAGAAAGTTTCTGATTTTTGCAATGTTCCGTAGATGGAAAAAAGCTGTCCTTGAAATGGTCTTGATATGTTCTTCAAAAGAGAGATCAGGGTCCAGAGTAACGCCGAGGTCCTTCACAGTTTTATTTGAGACGACTGTACAAGGTTGGTGTACTGTTGGGGGTACTGGAGGACCAGGGTTGGTGTACTGTTGGGGTACTGGAGGACCAGGGTTGGGGGTGCTGGAGGACCAGGGTTGGGCTGTTGGGGGTACTGGAGGACCATGGTTTGTGTACTGTTGGGGGTACTGGAGGACCAGGGTTTGTGTACTGTTGGGGGTACTGGAGGACCATGGTTTGTGTACTGCTTGGGGTACTGGAGGACCAGGGTTGGACTGTTGGGGGTACTGGAGGACCAGGGTTGGGCTGTTGGGGGTACTGGAGGACCAGGGTTGGGCTGTTGGGGGTACTGGAGGACCATGGTTTGTGGACTGTTGGGGGTAACGGAGGACCATGGTTTGTGTACTGTTGGGGGTACTGGAGGACCAGGGTTGAGCTGTTGGGGGTATTGGAGGACCAGGGTTGGGCTGTTGGGGGCACTGGAAGACCAAGGTTGGACTGTTTGGGGTACTGGAGGACCAGGGTTGGTCTGTTGGGGGTACTGGAGGACCAGGGTTTGTGTACTGTTGGGGAACTGGAGGACCAGGGTTGGTGTACTGTTGGGCTACTGGAGGACCAAGGTTGGTGTACTGTTGGGGGTACTGGAGGACCAGGGTTGGTGTACTGTTGGGGTACTGGAGGACCAGGGTTGGTGTACTGTTGGAGGTGCTGGAGGACCAGGGTTGGGCTGTTGGGGGTACTGGAGGACCAAGGTTGGTGTACTTTTGGGGGTACTGTGGGACCAAGGTTGGTGTACTGTTGGGGGTACTGGAGGACCAGGGTTGGTGTACTGTTGGGGTACTGGAGGACCAAGGTTGGTGTACTTTTGGGGGTACTGGAGGACCAGGGTTGGTGTACTGTTGGGGTACTGGAGGACCAAGGTTGGTGTACTGTTGGGGGTACTGGAGGACCAGGGTTGGTGTACTGTTGGGGTACTGGAGGACCAGGGTTGGTGTACTGTTGGGGGTGCTGGAGGACCAGGGTTGGGCTGTTGGGGGTACTGGAGGACCAAGGTTGGTGTACTGTTGGGGGTACTGTGGGACCAAGGTTGGTGTACTGTTGAGGGTACTGGAGGACCAGGGTTGGTGTACTGTTGGGGTACTGGAGGACCAGGGTTGGTGTACTGTTGGGGGTACTGGAGGACCAGGGTTTGTGTACTTGTCACGAGTATTTTCAATCCCAATTGATAACTAAACAATGATTTAATCTTTGACCAATCCCCGAGGTTTGTAAGACCCTGGATTTAATAATAATTAGGCAAAGAGCATCAGCTTCTGCAAAATGTACGTTAGCTTTATTCAGTGAACGTTCTAAATTCAAAAATGCAAACACAGACATTTTATAACTCTCACCCCCAACTACTCAACCAAACCTTATTGGATTTTAGTCTAATTATTCTAACACATTTTACATATAATAATTACGTTTCAGGGTGGAAGTCGTTACTTTAAACATATAAATTCCCGTATCAGTACTGTTGGGGATACTGGAGGACCAGGGTTTGTGTACTGTTGGGGGTACTGGAGGACCAGGGTTTGTGTACTGTTGGGGGTACTGGAGGACCAGGGTTTTTGTACTGTTTTGGGTACTGGAGGACCAGGGTTGGTAGCAGGTAATGGGGCAAGGACTTCTACTGCTTTCTTTATGGTCTCCCTCTCTCACTTCTCTTTCCTGGTCCCCTTGAATGGAGTTGATGTTAATGCACCAAGGGCAGGACCCAGACTTCTCCTGCTCCTACTTCTGTATGTATCCCCTCTCTCTCTCTCCCCTAGTAGTGTGACTCAACCTTCTATAGTCTCTCTGTCCTTCTCTCTCCATATATCTTTCTCCATCTCTTCTTGTGGCGTGTCCCAGGGGTGTCAGCCAGAGTTAGGTATCAGACAGACTACCTGCAATATCCACCAGCTAGTCAAATAATGCATACAGGATCAAGTAATCATTGAGTGAAAGCTGATACTTGTATGAGTATGCACACTGGCTGCATGGCTAAGCAGTGTAAAATGTGGCTTGCTCCTGTGGAGCAGTTTGTCTATAATGCTCCTCTACTGTAAATACATTGTTGAAACCCTTTCTCAAACATTAGAGAAAACCAACAGTATGAATCAGAGTGTAGGTCTAACCTTTATGCACCTCAAAGTAACCCTGCCGGTCTGTCTGTCTGTCTCTGGTTGCAGTGAAAGGCCAGTCCTGCTTTCTTTTACACACACACTTTTGGGTATTTAAGCATCGTAGCAGCTCACCGGGGCCACAGCCACACATCACTTTGTGTCAGTTCTGCTGTATCTGAGCTTTTGATTTTATATTTTATTCTGATGTCTGTCTCTTTGGTCTCAGTAATAAGCAGGCTTGTCACATGTCATCAACAGCAGGTCAGCTCTGGGGACGGGGGAGCAAGGGGGCCACACACACCCCTCCGTCTGTCTTTCTGTCAATCGTTCAGAGCACTGTGGAGGGGTGCAGAAGCACAGGGTGGGACCCTTAACCCAGACAGAAGAGGGCTCTCCCTGGCCCCTAACTGTGCTGACTGGGCTCTCTCTCTCTCTCTATTTGTCTCTGTATCTGTCTTTTTTTTCTCTCTCTCTCTCTCTCTCTCTCTCTCTTAGTTTGTCTTTCTCTCTTTCTCTCTCTGTTTGTCTTTGTCTCTCTTTCTCTTTCTCTATCTCTCTCTCTCTCTCTCTCTCTCTCTCTTTCTCTCTGTTTGTCTCCATCTCTGTTTGTCTCGGTTTCTCTCTCTCTCAATTCAATTCAAAGGTTTATTGGCATGGGAAACGTGTTCACATTGCAAATGAAATAATAAACAAAAGTGAGAAGACACTAAACAACATCAACAAAAAACTATATGAATTGAACTGCAAATATTTTACTCAAAAAGGTTTCAAATAGATAAAGACATTTCAAGTGTTATATTATCAGCTATGCAAAGTGTTTTAGCAATGTGCAAATACACTGAGCAAAAATATAAACACAACATGTAAAGTGTTGGTCCCATGTTTCATGAACTGAAATAAAAGATCCCAGAAATGTTTCCTATGCACAAATTTGTTTACGTCCCTGTTAGTGACCATTTCTCCTTTGCCAAGATAATCCATTCACCTGGCAGGTGTGGCATATCAAGAATCTGATTAAACAGCATGATCATTACACAGGTGCACCTTGCGCTAGGGACTATACAAGTCCATTAGAGTGTCTAGTTTGAGAAACAGACACCTCACAAGTCACAAGTCCTCATCTGTTCCTCAAACTAGACACTTTAATGTACTTGTCCTCTTGCTCAGTTGTGCACCGGGGCCTCCCACTCCTCTTTCTATTCTGGTTAGAGCCAGTTTGCGCTGTTCTGTGAAGGGAGTAGTACACAGCGTTGTACGAGATCTTAAGTTTCTTGGCAATTTCTCACATGGAATAGCCTTCATTTCTCAGAACAAGAATAGACTGACGTGTTTCAGAAGAAAGTCCTTTGTTTCTGGCCATTTTGAGCCTGTAATCGAACCCACAAATGTTGATGCTCCAGATACTCAACTAGTCTAAAGAAGGCCAGAACTATTGCTTCTTTAATCAGAACAACAGTTTTCAGCTGTGCTAATATAATTGCAAAAAAAATAAAAAAAATAATCGCTTAGCCTTTTAAAATGATAAACTTGGATTAGCTAACACAACGTGCCATTTGAACACAGGAGTGATGGTTGCTGATAATGTGCCTATGTAGATATTACATAAAAAGTCATCAGTTTCCAGCTACAATAGTCATTTACAACATTAACAATGTCTACACTGTATTTCTGATCAATTTGATGTTATTTTAATGGACCAAATTTTTAGCTTTTCCTTCAAAAACAAGGACATTTCTAAGTGACCCCAAACTTTTGAACGATAGTGTATGTATCAAATCAAATCAAATGTTATTTGTCACATACACATGGTTAGCAGATGTTAATGTGAGTGTAGCGAAATGCTTGTGCTTCTAGTTCCGACAGTGCAGTAATAACCAACAAGTAATCTAACCTAACAATTTCACAACAACTACCTTATACACACAAGTGTAAAGGGATGAACAATATGTACAAAAATATATATGAATGAGTGATGGTACAGAACGGCATAGACAAGATGCAGTAGATCGTATCGAGTTCAGTATATACATATGAGATGAGTAATGTAGGGTATGTAAACATTATATTAAGTGGCATTGTTTAAAGTGGCTAGTGATACATTTTTAAATACATTTTTCTATTATTAAAGTGGCTGGAGTTGAGTGGATAGGCATCTCAATGTTAGTGGTGGCTGTTTAACAGTATGTATGCATATATGTATGTACTGTATGAATGTACTGTATGTATGTATGCATGTATGTACTGTATGTATGTACTGTATGTATGTGTATATATATATATATATATATGTATGTACTGTATGAATGTACTGTATGTTTGTATATATGCATGCATGTACTGTATGTATGTACTGTATGAATGTACTGTATGTATATATATATGCATGTATGTACTGTATGTATGTATATATGTATGTACTGTATGTATGTACTGTATGCACTGTATGTATGTATATATGTATGTACTGTATGTGTGTATATATGTGTGTGTATATATGTAAGTACTGTATGTATGTATGTATGTATGTATATATGTACTGTAAGGTATGTATGTATTGTATGTATGTATGTATGTGTATATATATGTATGTACTGTATGTATGTACTGTATGTATGTATGTATGTATGTATGTATGTATGTATGTACTGTATGTACTGTATGTATGTATATATGTATGTACTGTATGTGTGTATATATGTAAGTTATGTATGTGTGTATATATGTAAGTTATGTATGTATGTATGTATGTATGTATGTATGTATATATGTACTGTAAGGTATGTATGTATTGTATGTATGTATGTATGTGTATATATATGTATGTACTGTATGTATGTACTGTATGTATGTATGTATGTATGTATGTATGTATGTATGTATGTATGTATGTACTGTATGTACTGTTTGTATGTCTGTCCCTCTTTCTACATTCTGATTCATACTGTTTGCTTTGTTGAAGGATTGACATAAGCTCTCTCGGCCCCTCCCTCACCCTCTCCCTCTGTCTTCTCCTACTGTCTCTCTGTCTACGATTCAAAATATCTCCCCCCTCTCTCTCTCTTTTCCCCGCTCTCTCTCTCTCTTTTCCTCGCTCTCTCTCTCGCTCTCTCTCTATGCTAGGGTTTGATCCTGCACCAGCTGCAGCGTTACAGCCTGGCAGAGAAGATCCTTCGGGACGCGGTGCAGGTGATCTCCACAGCCCACGATGTGTGGAACAGCCTGGGGGAGGTGCTGCAGGCTCAGGGCCATGGTGGCGCGACTACAGAGTGTTTCCTCACCTCCCTGGAGCTAGAGGCCTCCAGCCCCATTTTGCCCTTCACCATCATACCACGACAACTCTGACCTGGGAGGGAGAAGGACACATACGCACACACACATACACGTGTACGCATGCACACACCTACACATATACATATAAACACACACACACTGTATATACACTAGCCAGACACTGACCTACCTTGGATATATGCCCCACAAAACAAACACACGATACATTCCAGTGTCCCTTCTAGCATTCCACTTAGAATTCATGCCCAATACATTGCGTCTTTCTGAGTAGTATGCTGGTGTGGATTTAAAAACACACACATACTGTACATATATCCATCAGCCACACACAAATATAAATATATATACACTCCTCACCCACCCACACCGACTGACCAAGCCGCTCTACCCCCCCAGGGCGAGGGTGCCAACAACCTTCCTCTTACCTACCACCTCCTGCTTCAGGCCTCTCTGCTGTCAGAACCAGCACCACCACAACCCTATGATGCCTTGCACTCAGCTCTTTCACCCCATATGATCAGACAACCACCCCTCTTCTCTTGAACCCAGTCATATGCCGAGCTAGATGAGCTGGAGAGAGGGAGGGACTGCCCAATGGACACACCCAACTGACAGAACAGAGCTCTCTATCTGGTCCAATAATGTACAATAACTGTTGATGCCATGCCAACACCACTGTGCTGTCCCCTCCCCCTAGTCTCTGCTGTGACCACCGTATCGTATCCCACAATCCCTTGCTATTCTTGACTGTGACTCCTGCACTCCTGCCTTTATCATATCTACATGGTGGAAATCAGATCTACGCTCAAGGCTGCAGTACTATTTTTCCCATGATCCTAACAATGAAGTCAGCTGTAGTAACCCAAGCATTTCTAGCCTCTGCCAGGCAGTTACTGGCGACTTTGTCCACCGTGTGTTGTGTTGCGAGAACAGAAGTGAATGGATGTCAGGGTAGAGAGAGAGAGTTGGCCGTGCAGGTGGGTCACTCACTGGTCTCTCTCTTTTCTCTGGCTGTTGATTGGTGGGAGAGGAGAGGGACAGAGCAGAGGTGTTTTTCAGACAGACAGAGTTGCAGAGGTTTGCATTGCAGATGACATAGACAATGTTGTGCTGAGCAGTGGACAATGGCTGGCCACCGTGGTGCTTGCCATCACCAGACCCCCCACCCTGTCCTAGCTTTCAACTCCAATGTGTCTGTGCACATTTGTGTATACAGTTGAAGTCAGACGTTTACATACACCTTAGCAAATACATTTAAACTCAGTTTTTCACAATTCCTGACATTTAATCCTAGTTAAAATTCCCTGTATTATTTAGTCAGGATCACCACTTTATTTTAAGAATGTGAAATGTCAGAATAATAGTAGAGAGAATGATTTATTTCAGCTTTTATTTCTTTCATCACATGCCCAGTGGGTCAGAAGTTTACATACACTCAATTAGCATTTGGTAGCATTGTCTTTAAATGTTTAACTTGGGTCAAACATTTAGGGTAACCTTCCACAATAAGTTGGCTGAATTTTGGCCCATTCCTCCTGACAGAGCTGGTTTGTAGGCCTCCTTGCTCGCACACGCTTTTTCAATTCTTCCCACAAATGTTCTATGGAATTGAGGTCAGGACTTTGTGATGGCCACTCCAATACCTTGTCTTTAAGCCATTTTGCCACAACTTTGGAAGTATGCTTGGGGTCATTGTCCATTTGGAAGACCCATTTGCGACCAAGCTTTAACTTCCTGACTGATGTCTTGAGATGTGGCTTCAATATATCCACATTATTTTCCTTCCCCATGATGCCATCTATTTTGTGAAGTGCACCAGTCCCTCCTGCAGCAAAGCACCCCCACAACATGATACTGCCACCCCCGTGCTTCACAGTTGGGATGGTGTTCTCCGGCTTGCAAGCCTCCGCCTTTTCCCTCCAAACATAACGATGGTCATTATGGCCAAACAGTTCTATTTTTGTTTCATCAGACCAGAGGACATTTCTCCAAAAAGTACGATCTTTGTCCCCATGTGCAGTTGCAAACCATAGTCTGGCTTTTTTATGGCGGTTTTGTAGCAGTGGCTTCTTCCTTGCTGAGTGGCCTTTCGGGATATGCCGATATAAAACTAGTTTTACTGTGGATATAGATACTTTTGTACCTGTTTCCTCCAGCATCTTCACAAGGTCATTTGCCATTGTTCTGGGATTGATTTGCACTTTTCGCACCAAAGTACGTTCATCTCTAGGAGACAGAACGCATCTCCTTCCTGAGCGGTATGACGGCTGTGTGATCCCATGGTGTTTATACTTGTGTACTATTGTTTGTACAGATCAATGTGGTACATTCAGGCGTTTGTAAATTGCTCCCAAGGATGAACCAGACTTGTGGAGGTCTACAATTTGTTTTCTGAGGTCTTAGCTGATTTCTTTTGATTTTCCGATGATGTCAAGCAAAGAGGCACTGGGTTTGAAGTTAGGCCTTGAAATACATCCACAGGTACAGTGCCTTGCGAAAGTAAGGCTTTAGAAGCTTCTGATAGGATAATTGACATAATTTGAGTCAATTGGAGGTGTACAGTGCCTTGCGAAAGTATTCGGCCCCCTTGAACTTTGCGACCTTTTGCCACATTTCAGGCTTCAAACATAAAGATATAAAACTGTATTTTTTTGTGAAGAATCAACAACAAGTGGGACACAATCATGAAGTGGAACGACATTTATTGGATATTTCAAACTTTTTTAACAAATCAAAAACTGAAAAATTGGGCGTGCAAAATTATTCAGCCCCTTTACTTTCAGTGCAGCAAACTCTCTCCAGAAGTTCAGTGAGGATCTCTGAATGATCCAATGTTGACCTAAATGACTAATGATGATAAATACAATCCACCTGTGTGTAATCAAGTCTCCGTATAAATGCACCTGCACTGTGATAGTCTCAGAGGTCTGTTAAAAGTGCAGAGAGCATCATGAAGAACAAGGAACACACCAGGCAAGTCCGAGATACTGTTGTGAAGAAGTTTAAAGCCGGATTTGGATACAAAAAGATTTCCCAAGCTTTAAACATCCCAAGGAGCACTGTGCAAGCGATAATATTGAAATGGAAGGAGTATCAAACCACTGCAAATCTACCAAGACCTGGCTGTCCCTCTAAACTTTCAGCTCATACAAGGAGAAGACTGATCAGAGATACAGCCAAGAGGCCCATGATCACTCTGGATGAACTGCAGAGATCTACAGCTGAGGTGGGAGACTCTGACAACAATCAGTCGTATATTGCACAAATCTGGCCTTTATGGAAGAGTGGCAAGAAGAAAGCCATTTCTTAAAGATATCCATAAAAAGTGTTGTTTAAAGTTTGCCACAAGCCACCTGGGAGACACACCAAACATGTGGAAGAAGGTGCTCTGGTCAGATGAAACCAAAATTGAACTTTTTGGCAACAATGCAAAACGTTATGTTTGGCGTAAAAGCAACACAGCTGAACACACCATCCCCACTGTCAAACATGGTGGTGGCAGCATCATGGTTTGGGGCTGCTTTTCTTCAGCAGGGACAGGGAAGATGGTTAGAATTGATGGGAAGATGGATGGAGCCAAATACAGGACCATTCTGGAAGAAAACCTGATGGAGTCTGCAAAAGACCTGAGACTGGGACGGAGATTTGTCTTCCAACAAGACAATGATCCAAAACATAAAGCAAAATCTACAATGGAATGGTTCAAAAATAAACATATCCAGGTGTTAGAATGGCCAAGTCAAAGTCCAGACCTGAATCCAATCGAGAATCTGTGGAAAGAACTGAAAACTGCTGTTCACAAATGCTCTCCATCCAACCTCACTGAGCTCGAGCTGTTTTGCAAAGAGGAATGGGAAACAATTTCAGTCTCTCGATGTGCAAAACTGATAGAGACATACCCCAAGCGACTTACAGCTGTAATCGCAGCAAAAGGTGGCGCTACAAAGTATTAACTTAAGGGGGCTGAATAATTTTGCACGCCCAATTTTTCAGTTTTTGATTTGTTAAAAAAGTTTGAAATATCCAATAAATGTCGTTCCACTTCATGATTGTGTCCCACTTGTTGTTGATTCTTCACAAAAAAATACAGTTTTATATCTTTATGTTTGAAGCCTGAAATGTGGCAAAAGGTCGCAAAGTTCAAGGGGGCCGAATACTTTCGCAAGGCACTGTACACCTCCAATTGACTCAAATTATGTCAATTATCCTATCAGAAGCTTCTAAAGCCATGACATAATTTTCTGGGTTTTCCAAGCTGTTTAAAGGCACAGTCAACTTAGTGTATGTAAGCTTCTGACCCACTGGAATTGTGATACAGTGAATTATAAGTGAAATAATCTGTAAACAATTGTTGTAAAAATGACTTGTCATGCACAAAGTAGATGTCCTGACTGACTTGCCAAAACTATTGTTGGTTAACAAGAAATTTGTGGAGTGGTTGAAAAATTAGTTTTAATGACTCCAACCTAAGTGTAGGTAAACTTCCGACTTCAACTGTATATATGCTTGTTTGTATGTGAGTTTGTACATTTGCGTGCTTTGAAGGCTAGTGGTTATTTGCTCATGATGAAAACTGGTTAAAGAATGGCACAATCACTTGAAAGATGTATATTTTATGGTGAAACTATAGTTGACATGATATCCCACACTCTGAGTGGGGGAGGAGTTACACACACGCTTGTCGTGAGGTTGTGTTCTCTTTCTTTTACTCTGCATCCCAAACCGTGCAACCGTGCAAAAACGGGTGATCCTGCTGTATGTTTGAAATGAGCTCCTCTTTTCTAAACGTCATCAGATGTGGTTATTATTTCAGTCACTGTAACCTTAGATCAGTTAGTTAGTCACAAGCTCAATAACGTGAAAGACAAAAACGGGTGATCCTGCTGTATGTTTGAAATGAGCTCCTCTTTTCTAAACGTCATCAGATGTGGTTATTATTTCAGTCACTGTAACCTTAGATCAGTTAGTTAGTCACAAGCTCAATAACGTGAAAGACAAAAACGGGTGATCCTGCTGTATGTTTGAAATGAGCTCCTCTTTTCTAAACGTCATCAGATGTGGTTATTATTTCAGTCACTGTAACCTTAGATCAGTTAGTTAGTCACAAGCTCAATAACGTGAAAGACAAAAACGGGTGATCCTGCTGTATGTTTGAAATGAGCTCCTCTTTTCTAAACGTCATCAGATGTGGTTATTATTTCAGTCACTGTAACCTTAGATCAGTTAGTTAGTCACAAGCTCAATAACGTGAAAGACAAAAACGGTGATTCTGAAAGACTTCATGTTTTGTCTATTTCTGTTTTCTTTCTGTCCAAGTCCAAAAAGATAAACATCATTTTTTAGTTTTTCACATTATCTTTGATTACAAGTGCAAATTATTATTATTGTTATTATTATTTCTGACTGGCTGAATTATGAGATGTTTATTATTTTAGATGTTTAAATGATATTTTACAGTGAATGACGTTGCTGAGATGGAACATACATTTTCTTTGAGTAAGTTGAAATAAAAGTAGAGAGGATGTGACTGTTTCAGTTCAGATATAGGGTCATATATACATGGTTTTAGTCTGCTGTAGAACCTCTCTGAATGCAGGATCTACCTAGCAACTGCAATGGGAGCCTGCATGGCATGTCCCTTTGTGAATGGCCAGTATGCCACAGGCCTCTGGTTTAATATGGTCCAACCAAGGCAGCATTGAGACAGAGCCTGTCTGTCTGGGCCTATAGCACACAACCCTGTATAAACAACTGGACAAACTGTATAGTGATGTCAATAAAAAGTGATTGGAATAAATACAGTGTAATGTGATTAGGTATCTGTCAGAGACACAGGTATGTATCAGCATGCCTTGCCATTTGAATTGCATCAGAGAGCACTACACCACTAGTTTCACTTGATACAGTAACATCTAGCGATGCAAGACATTTCCAGGGCTTCAGTGTTGTGCTGTGTTGCTGGAATAAGAAGACTAGGGAGATACAGTGGCAGCATTTCTGTAATCTGTTCTCTACTAGAAAGATGAGAGCTGTCTGGAAAATTCAGTCAGTCCAGAATGGGGATAGTGTTAGATGATGACTGCAGGGTGAGTTTCTTGTCTTCCCTCTCCTTTAATTTCCCCTTATCTTTTCTCTTCCACTTTTTCATCTCAAGAAGAGAAGCTTCATCGCCATTCATGAATATTGGATGAGTTCCGGGTCTCTCTGCCTTGTTGCTGGTCTGTGTGTGTGTGTGTGTGTGTGTGTGTGTGTGTGTGTGTGTGTGTGTCTGTGTGTGTGTGTGTCTGTGTCTGTGTCTGTGTCTCTGTGTGTGTGTGTGTGTGTGTGTGTGTGTGCACCTTGTTCTAAGTTGTTAAAAAGAACAACAAACATTGATGAAGGCATTCCAGGAGTTCAAAACTCAAACATATTAAAAGGAGTGAGGGAGAAGAAGGGGAATCACCTCCAGAAAACAACAACAGAGGAGGAAAATAAATTAACTAGGGAGGGTTATAAAAAGAGAAGGGCTGACAGGAGAAAGGAGGAGGGAAGGGGATCATTTAATGCACAACAGCCCTGCCTTGAACGAAATTAGAGTTCCCCGCCATGCTCGACTTGGCTATATGGCGCGAGCCATGTGGTAAATCTCCAGGGGAATGACGGGGCTGTGTTCTGTAATTGAACATTTATAGAAGTGATTGAGCAGGTTATTAAAAACATAGAAAGAGAGCGAGAGCTGTGGTGACGGTGAGAACAGCAGCGTTATTACAGCGCCAAGGCCTCTGGGAGACCCCACCGCCAGGCTGTTTGCTGAAATCTGAGACGGTGACACGCACATACACACACACACACACACACACACGGAGAAGTGCAACACTCCTGTCTGCCCTGAATCACCTGTGACTTCAAAACCAGTCACTTCACAGCTCAACTCACACTCTGAAATTTAATCAGTTGTCTGGCTCAAGGGGCGGCAGGGTAGCGTAGTGGTTAGAGCATTGGACTAGTAACCGGAAGGTTGCAAGTTCAAATCCCCGAGCTGACAAATCTGTCATTCTGCCCCTGAACAGGCACTAGGCCGTCATTGAAAATAAGAATTTGTTCTTAACTGACTTGCCTAGGGATAAATAAAAAGACAGCAGGAGCCATACAGACAGGACATTTTGTACCACTGTCCTCTCCTCACAGGCTGGTCTTGCCATGTCCCTGTCTGTCACAGCAATGTGACAATGTCCTCCCTCCTAATGTCCTCAACCTTTTCCCCCTCTCCCTCTTCCACATACCAGGGTTGGAAGCAGTTCAGTTCTCTCTCTCTGTCTCTCATAGTTCCCTTATCAGCTGTCTGGCTGGTATGAGGAAGACTCACACAAGCAATTGTGGTTGAGCTGGACACTCCTGTTTTATCATCTGTTCGTTTCTCTCTAAGAAGGAAAGGAGGAACTAAGAGTAGTGACGTGGTGTGCCCAGTGGCTAGTGACCTTGGGTTTAGGCTGAAGTAACAACCTAGAAACACACAGGGAAGGAGAGAGACAGTGACAGGGAGAGGGGAGAGGTTAGGGAAGAGAGAGAGACTGACAGAATGAGAGGCTCTGCTGCAGTGCCCACCCCTAATGCTCACCACCTCCTACCCCCACAGGTCACTGCTGCTAGGGATGGGGAGTGACACTTCAACCTTACACTTCTCCTCCCCCCTGAACCCCAGACCTGCAACACACACACACCCCTACTCTTCCCACACTGCAGTCCAGTCCACACCACTTCTGCTTAGCTCATCTGTTTCTGTCAGCAGCCACTGTCCGCCTCCCTCCCTGCCTGCCAATCTGCTGGACCAGCGCTAATGCGTAATGGCGGTCTCGTCCAGCCACACAGCCAATTACACACACTCACGCATGCACAACATATGCACGCAAACACACACACACTCACACACACACACACACACACACACACACACACACACACACACACACACACACACACACACACACACACACACACACACACACACACACAAGCATGCATCTACACTCGTACTAACGCACTCAAACACATCACTCCCTCCATCGTCTGTCCCTGACCTGGTCACCTGCCAACTACCTCTATCTGAACTGCCTACCCACCAATCACAGCCCTTCCACGCTCTGCTGCATTACGTCTCAACCAATCACAGTGATTTCTTGTAGTCCTAGTGCACCACTGCTCAGTCTCGTGGGTTTGCCAGCCAATCACAGCGTTCCACACTGTGGCAGTGGCACGCGAAACAAATCACATTGCTCCATGGCTACACTGTAGTGAACTGGGTTAACAGTGCACAGTGACAGGCTGCTCTACATACAAACCCGCTGGAATACGTTCATTACAGATACTTAGAAAGAGAGAAGTCTGTTCCAATTACCCTGAATGGAGAAATCTGTCATGAAAGACTGAGGAAATCACATTGAAATATGTCACACACAGGGTCATAGTATATCCACAGTCATAATGTACTGTATATCTCTATATATGTCTCTGAATAATCTCTCATCATGTGATGTTTGTGGAATGTTAGAGCTACACATCATAGTGATTTATGGGTGTTTGTGTGCACCAGGGCCTTGAGATGGTGTGCTCTGTATGTGTACCATCTTGGGAATTCCCATCTGTATGTATGGAGCAACTTACCACCACCGCTCCTCCACATTGGTCCTCCTCTGTTTGCTTGTTGGTGATCTCAGAGGGCCAGGTCTGCATGAAGAGAGGGACTGGAGGGGTCTAGTATGTTTTGGCAGGGGTTGGTGCTGTGTTGGAGGTGCCAGCGGCACCCTGAGATAGGGAGTGGGCAGCTCGCGGGACTTGGCAGCTGTCTCGTGATCACTCCATGGCCGTCTGTTTCTGTTTCTACTACCCCCTCATAAACACACTAATGGTTAGATCACAGCAACAACACATCCTGGCTGCTGAAAATAAACTAGATTTGATCACACAAAAGCTAAACCTGCCCTTGACACTGACAGTAGGCTGTCTTACATCAAGAGCTTTTATCTAGTGTACGAGAAGCTACTTTCTGTTTTATGGTGATGTTCTGTGTCAAGCTGTAATAAAGACATTGAGATCCTGTCTGTCGAAACAAGTGATGTCCTTGTGAAGGTCGTCAAAGTAATTGATTTGCTGTCTGTGTGTGTGTTTACCTGCAGAGAGCGTTGCCTGCAGGCTTCACTAAATTAAACATGATCAATGTCCTGACACAATTATGGAATCAATCTTCAAGCTGCTAAAATATTCCCACAGAGGCCCCTCTCTTCTTGTTCTCTCTTCTCCCTCTCTCGTCTCCCTCTCTCTTGTTCTTTCTTCTCCCTCTCTTCTTGTTCTCTCTTCTCCCTCTCTTCTTGTTCTCTCTTCTCCCTCTCTTCTTGTTCTCTTTTCTCCATCTCTCTCCATGTTCTCTCTTCTCCCTCTCTCTTCTTGTTCTGTCTTATCCCTCTCTCTACTTGTTATCTTCTCCCTCTCCTTGTTCTCTCCATGTTCTCTCTTCTTGTTCTCTTCTCCCTCTATTCTTGTTCTCTCTTCTCCCTCTTCTCCCTCTCTCTTGTTCTCTCTTCTCCCTCTCTCGTCTCCCTCTCTCTTGTTCTTTCTTCTCCCTCTCTTCTTGTTCTCTCTTCTTGTTCTCTCTTCTTCCTCTCTCTTCTCCCGCTCCCTTCTTGTTCTCTCTTCTCCCTCTCTTCTTGTTCTCTCTTCTCCCTCTTCTTGTTCTCTCTTCTCCCTCTCTCTTCTTGTTCTCTCTTCTCCCTCTCTCTTCTTGTTCTCTCTTCTCCCTCTCTCTTCTTGTTCTCTCTTCTCCCTCTCTTCTTGTTCTCTCTTCTCCCTCTCTTCTTGTTCTCTCTTCTCCCTCTTCTTCTTCTTTCTTCTCCCTCTCTCTTCTTGTTCTCTCTTCTCCCTCTCTTCTTGTTTTCTCTTCTCCCTCTCTCGTCTCCCTCTCTCTTGTTCTTTCTTCTCCCTCTCTTCTTGTTCTCTCTTCTCCCTCTTTCTTCTTGTTCTCTCTTATCTTTTCTTTGGTTATAAAGCTCCCTACAGTATGTACTGTAATTGAGTGACAATCAAAGGGGCATAGTCTTGGCCTTGTAATATTAACCGTCTTCACAAAATGGTTCAACAGGGAAATGGCCTTGTACAGTTTATCTTCATGAGGAGCAGATGGTGTGTGTGAGTGAGCTCAGCCATAGCAGTGCTAGTACTGTGTGTCACTGATAGCCTACTGCTCAGATCCCATAACTGTGTTGAAAGGGCATTTCTGATCAGTATGTTCTCTCCTGTGAACCCCATACTGCCTTTGAGTAAATGTCTCAATGGTCAGAACGGTGTGTGTGTGTGTGTGCGCGCGTGCGTGCGTGCGTGAGTGTGCGCATGTGGATGTGTACAATGTGCATAATCTCGGCTTGGGACCACAGTAGTGTAGCAGTATTGTACTGATGCCTCAACATTTCACTATTGCCATCAATACTGGTATTACAATGTCCCTATCCTAGTTAGTGATATGGATAAAACCAATATGAAATATAAACAAACAAGCATTTAGACGATTGCATGTAGATTGAAATATAAAAGTACATCAAAGTATAGACTACAGAGAAAATGTGTTTTATGATTTGTGGCCTGTGAAATGGTGGAGAGAGGAGCTAGCTAACAACAGATGGACAGTTTGTGGGTTTTGGGAGAATAAAAGCCAGGCTCTAATATAATCTCCGTGTGAAGCCAGAGGTGAACTAAGAATAGAGCTGAGCCAAGTATTAATAGACCTTTTCTATCTGGGCTTCTCAGAGCAGCTAGCTGCAAAACCAGGAGTATCCATGAGAGACCCCTCTCTCTCTCTCGCTCTCTCTCTCTCTCTCTATTTATATATATATATATATATATATATATATATATATATATATATATATATATATATATATACACACACTCTTTCGTTCTCTATCCTTCTCTCTCTTTTCTTTCTCTCCCACTCTCTCTTTCTCTCTGTCTCTCTCTCTCACCTCCCTTAAGTGCTGCTTTCTGAGATATTTGACAAAGTGGTTGCCTAGCAACATCACTCCCGGATGGACAACTATACTTTTCTCAGAATGAAAGTTAAATGAAAACCAGGTTAATTATTAGGCCAACTTAATTACCAGTAAATTACAGTTATCTAGTTTGGAAAATGTCCACCTGAGTTGGCAGCCTCTTCTTTTAGGTGATAATAGATATTGTGCCCTGTTGACCACAGAGCAGTGTTTGTGTGTGCTAGTTGCTGATGTGTGTTGCCCCTTGTTTAGATTAGAGCGGAAGGTAAACACCGCAGGCATACTGTTTGTGCTTTTGTGTACGCAAATGCGCATATGGGCTAGTTGATCTGGACAGTTCTTATAAGTTATAAACAGCTCTCTAAGGTATTCAATGACTAACATGACAAGAGGAACTGATAATGCAGTACCTAATGTGCGTTCCACTATTACAACTTTCAAGAGTAAGTTTAGAGCCGAACTGAGTTCCTTTTTTTGGAGGGCGATCCCCTGCCTACCACTTAGTTTGGGAACACTGTGTGTTTGTGTGTGTGTGCGTGCGTGCGTGCGCTTGGGTCTGTGTGTGTGAGAGAGAGACAGTGTTCGTGAGTGACCATAGATCCCCCAGAGTTCATGGCCCCTGGAGCTGGCCCCGGTGGCCGCTGCCTCTGTCATCGGGGGATTAGTACGCTGTGTGTGACGGTGCTGACGTAACGTCCATTGACGTGCCGGCCCTGCTGGCTGGTCCACCTGCCTCATCAGGGAGGCCTGGGCTACACACACTGCCCTGACCTGGCCTGGGAGAGGGAGCGTGAGGGGGGAGTCTGTGCTTGCGTGTGTGCCAAAGCCCTGACTACCAAGTCCAGCTTTCATGTTTCCCCCTGAGGACAGGCCTGGGGGCCATGAGCTTTTCACACCAACCAACCCTGAATCCGCTTATATAGTCACATCCTTACTTGCCCTTCCACCTCTGGAGACTGATGACAGACATTGAGATGTACTGGATATATGTACTTTATGTTTGGTCTTTGAGCTTTTCCTGTAGCTTCACAGCCTTTTCCTGTGACTTCCCTACTTGTTCCTGTAGCTTCAGTCATTTCCTGTAGCTTCAGTCTCTCTTCTTTCTGCAGTGCAAGAAAATTTATGTCAGAAAAGTAATGAATTGTTCATTACATTTTAATATGGTCCATCAATTGGTATGCCTGTGCTTGTACACTTGTATATTGCGGTCAGACGTTTTATTATTGTAGAAGTGAGTTAAGGACACTGACACTCATATATGTTACAAGATACAAGACACTTTATTGCCATGCAACCAGTGTTGGTGGTGTGTGTTTACGGTACAGCATGGTAGCCCTGACGTGACTAATACACATATATACCCCAGCCTCACCTCATACAACAAATATTCACCCACATGAATTTAACGTGTACAGAGTTTAGTCACTGATTCATGCCAAGCCACAAGAACAGCATCGCCACATAAATATCAACGATCCATAGAGTCCATAAGTCCATAAAGTGTGGGATCCCTGGAGCAGTTATGGGGGATGGGGATGGGGGGGATACAGAGAACTCACAGAGGGAAGGTCCCAGCCAGTGACCTCTCTAGTCTCTCAGACCTCTCAGACACAACCCTCTCTAGTCTCTTCTCAGTGTGACGGTCCGTGTTCCCATACCAAACTGTAATGGATGATGTGAGAATGCTCTGTATGATGGCTGTGTAAAACTGAACCAGCAGCTGTTGTTTAACCCTGTGCTTTTCAGTTGCCTTAAAAATGACAGTCTCTGCTGGGTGGTCTTGATGATGTGGTTGGAGTTGATGAATCTGTCAGGGTTATTGGTTTGCCAGTGATTATGACAGGGGCCTGTAGTCTATGGCTATCTGTGTGGTTTTTGGATGGACCCATCTGAGCCCCATCTGATTCCACATCTGTTGGGTGTGGGACCACTCTCCAGGCATATGTGGGATTGTTGATGTGGAGCGACGCAAGCCCTTGTGCCTAACCCGGATGGACGCCGAGGGACAGGGGAGGGGATGAGCAGATGGAGGAGTAGGGGGAGGGAGGAGAGGGAGGAGGAGAGGGAGGAGGAGGAGAGGGCAGGGAGGAGAGGGAGGGAGGGAGGAGAAGGAGGAAGAGAGGGCAGGGAGGGAGGGTGGCTAGGGAATCCTATCAAAGCAGACAGAGAAAAGAGAGAGAGCAGAAAAAAATACAAACTAGAGTAGAGAGAACAAGGAAGAAAGCTGATCAGATAGACCGAAACTCTGATGCTCCACTGCTCCATAGTATTCTGACGTTCCTTGGCTGCCTACATGGCTGGGCTGCTCATTCCAGGTACTATAGCTTCCGGAAGACATGCTCCATCATGTAAGTTGTACCTAGCTAGTGTAGGGACATTGTAATACCGTTCTAGGGTTATGGTTGAGCCGGATGTGGACATGAAGCTAACCCTAACTCTGGAATGGCATTAGAATGTCCCTACCCGAGTTAGGATCAACTTACATGACATACGCGATGTATCATGTCTTCCAGAAGCTGCAACCTAACCCCAACCCTAGTTTCCCTCATCAGGCTGACCCATTTTGGTGTGGTCGTAGTGGGGTGGGAGGGCAGGGTAAAGGGGTGTGTTGGGAGGGGGGGGGGGGGCATGTTGAGGAGGGACAGGGCTATGTGCATGTGCAGGGGCGTGGCAGGCGGAGCAGGTGGTGTTAAATAAAGCTGTCAGCTGGTATTCCTGAAATTTGCCCTCTCTCTCTCCCTGATCTATGATCAGTTAGTCTAAATTCGTGTGTCTACATGCAGTTAGTCAACCTCCTTCCTTCCCTCCCTCCCACCCACCATCATCATTCTCATGACATGAAGTCATGCAGTGTGGCAGTGATGTGCGTGTGTGCGTACGTTGGCTGACAAGAGATGGAACCCGTGCTCAGGGGTCAGAGGTCAAAGAGTTGGGCGGAGTCAGAAAAAAACAGACAGCTACAGTAGTGGACAGTTATGAGAATAGGGAAATAGGAGGAACCTGTTTCCTGTCTCTGGAGCAGGATCCCTTTAATTTCCCATGAGCCTCTTCAATCCTTCTTATTGTTAGAAATTAAATAATGTATCTGCTGCTCTCCACTGAGGATCACTAATGTAACGTACTTTGCAACCCCAGCAAACTCATGCCCCCTCTCAAGTCGGCACAGAGTAGCTAATTTGTTAATCAAATACATCATTCAGTATGAGGGAGACTGATGAACTAGAGAGTTTACGAGATAGAAAAGGAGAATGACTTTACCCATTTTGCCCCTAGCAGCTCGGCTCAGGCTAACTACATGCAATTTGTTAATCAGAGATTAACTTCAAAAAAGGAAGACTGAGTGTACCCTGTTTGTCCTAGTTTTCATGGTGTTAATAATGGATGATACAGTTAGGCCTGGTGTATGGCCCTAAGGAATGGGTTTCTGCATGTAAAACTCAGGTTTTGTTCTACCACGTGTTGATAGCTTGCACTTATTTTGTGGTCAACATATGAACTGAAGTTGCTCAGTAAATGTGCTGTGTCTATAAAATAGCTTGCAGTCGTTTTAGCCACTGCATGTGTGCAGTAAAGGTCCTGTATAGAACAGCCTGCAGGTGTTTTGTTGCAATATGTACAGTAAAATCTTGCTGTGTTTTGCGGTGTTAAATATTTGTCCGACAGCTGGCATTTTGTGTCTTTGGTGTGAGTGTGGCTGTGTGTTGTAGCTCTTATAACATCTCCTGCAGCTGTGATACAACAATAATCCCTGACTGTAATCTGATTACAAAAAAAACTAACAGTAATCAGTTCCGTAACCAGGATTACAGATACTTTTGAAAAACTAGATTATTTATAGTACGTTTGCAAAAGAAATACATTATGGCGTCTTCTCAATTACATTAAATTCAGCATTGATAAAAGGCTCAAATTTAGGTTTGTTCCACCTGAGCGAGTCTGACCACAAGTCAGAGAGCACTATGATGACACACCAAATGCGTTTGATGGATCCTTTTTGTCTTCTTCTAATGCATGTTAAGGGGAAAGTAATCCAAAAGTAACAGAAAGTAATCAGATTACGTTTCTGAGTTTTGGTCATCCCAAAAAATGTGGTCAGCTTACTAGTAACTGAAACGGATTACATTTCGAAAGTCCCCTACCCAACCCTGTGTGGCAGCCAGGTCACTCGAGATCCAAGACGCTATTCATCGTTCATCCAGGTCCCCAGGACGTCAGGAAATGCATTCAAGGGGCAATGTTGAGCGTTATTACCTGTCAAGTAGGCCCTGTCGGCTTGCTAGGGTGTTGTGGATGGGCATAAACCACGAGCTCCAGCTCCAAGGGTTGTGTGTTCAATTCCTGTGCTAGGCACTTGTTTATATTTTGGGTGGTTTTAACCCTATCCCGAACATATAACCCTTACCTTAACCACTCGGAATGAATGCCTAAACTTAACCATCGAAATTTGACATTTATTCCCCCCCCACCAGACAAACGTTGAATACTGAAGTCAAACCGTGAGATCTTGTTGACTATGCACTGCTGCTCACACACCTCTTCCCTTACTGCCCCCACTGCACTGTGCACCTCTACCCTACATGTAAAATATTAATGTCTCTCCACCAGGCTTAATTTAACCCTGGGAGGGAGGTTGGCTGTCACTCATCCAACAGGCCCCTACTCCTTCCACTGGAATCTAAGCAGCAGCCTTTCCTGGACTGACTGACTGGCTACACGTAACTCCAAGAAATGGACAGGTTACTGGCCAGCTGAATTATATAGAACCTCTAAATACTCTGTCTCTGTTGGTTCTAATGACTTGGCTGTCGCTGTGTGTTTGTGCACTACACAACAACCATTGTTTTCCACTTCCCAGCTTGGCCATATAGTGGGAACCAAGTGGCTGGCTCTCTGCCACACAAGATTTATCCTTGTTTCTATGAATAATCCAGGGAGGGTTTGTCCCAACATGGAAGAGTCGGTTAGGATGTTCCTTAAGCAATCTAAACTCTGCCCGACTCCTATAGGTTATCGAGTCACAGACTCCTTGAGAAATTATTATAAAAGGGGGGAGGGGGGGCAGCCCAATCTGATGAGTAAAGTATTTTGCAAAACTTTTTAACTGGAATAAATGCTGCATTTATTAAGAATGACCAACACAATTCTAGTGAAAATTGAATATTGTAGCCTACCATTACTATATCCAACCCAAGTCTATGTGTTGCCACTATGTATCCCAGTGGTTTGCAAACGTTTTGACCCCGGACCCCTAAAAAGGAGTGGTACAAAACTTGAGACCCCTGCGTACTCACATGCACGTGTGCAAACGCAAACATGCACACAGCCATAAATGGTAATGCATTTACAAAATGCAAGATAGGCTACAGAAATAAACAGGGGGGGTGATACTACCAGCAAAAAGGGCACTTTGGAGACTGGAAGGGCAAAGGAATAGCGGCCATTTTACAGCTCCTGACCAATTCTGCAATTTGTCTGTTTCTTTGCTCTGACTTAAACTTGTTTTTGTACATTATGTTTCCGACATAATTTCCTATGACCGAAAGGAGCTTCTGGGCATCATAACAGCGATCACTAAGCTTGATTTGGATGAAGATTTCTAGTTCAATGAGGTGGCGCACAGGGCATAGTGCTCACCCCAGAACAGAGCAGGGCATAGTGCTCACCCCAGAACAGCGCAGGGCATAGTGCTCACCCCAGAACAGCGCAGGGCATAGTGCTCACCCCAGAACAGCGCAGGGCATAGTGCTCACCCCAGAACAGCGCAGGACAATCTGCTCACCCCAGGACAGCGCAGGACAATCTGCTCACCCCAGGACAGCGCAGGACAATCTGCTCACCCCAGGACAATCTGCTCACCCCAGGACAGCGCAGGACAATCTGCTCACCCCAGGACAGAGCAGGACAATCTGCTCACCCCAGGACAGCGCAGGACAATCTGCTCACCCCAGAAAATTGCAGGACAATCTGCTCACCCCAGAACAGCGCAGGACAATCTGCTCACCCCAGAACAGCGCAGGACAATCTGCTCACCCCAGAACAGCGCAGGGTATAGTGCTCACCCCAGACCAGGTCCTATCCCTGACACTTGGAAGAGAAAGAGATAGCACTATAGAGGCCGAAGTGCGTGTACCCTGATTAAACTACAGTGGCGAGTAAATAAACTGCCTCTACCCTCTGTTCTATTGGTGAATGAACAATCACTGGAGAACAAATTGGACTAGCTCCATTCGAGATCTTATCAACGGGACCTGAAGAACTGTTATGTACTATGTTTCTCAGAAACTTGTTTGAATAAGGACATGGATAATATTCTAGCTTGTTTTTCTATGTGACTGCAGGACAGAACAGGCAGCTTTGGGTAATCAAATCAAATCAAATTTTATTTGTCACATACACATGGTTAGCAGATGTTAATGCGAGTGTAGCGAAATGCTTGTGCTTCTAGTTCCGACAATGCAGTAATAACAAGTCTAACTAACAATTCCAAAACTACTCTCTTGTACACAGTGTAAGGGGATAAAGAATATGTACATAAGGATATATGAATGAGTGATGGTACAGAGCAGCATTGGCAAGATACAGTAGATGGTATCGAGTACAGTATATACATATGAGATGAGTATGTAAACAAAGTGGCATAGTTAAAGTGGCTAGTGATACATGTATTACTTAAGAATACAGTCGATGATATAGAGTACAGTATATACGTATGCATATGAGATGAATAATGTAGGGTAAGTAACATTATATAAGGTAGCATTGTTTAAAGTGGCTAGTGATATATTTACATCATTTCCCATCAATTCCCATTATTAAAGTGGCTGGAGTTGAGTCAGTGTCAGTGTGTTGGCAGCAGCCACTCAATGTTAGTGGTGGCTGTTTAACAGTCTGATGGCCTTGAGTCTCTCGGTCCCAGCTTTGATGCACCTGTACTGACCTCGCCTTCTGGATGATAGCGGGGTGAACAGGCAGTGGCTCGGGTGGTTGATGTCCTTGATGATTTTTATGGCCTTCCTGTGACATCGGGTGGTGTAGGTGTCCTGGAGGGCAGGTAGTTTGCCCCCGGTGATGCGTTGTGCAGACCTCACTACCCTCTGGAGAGCCTTACGGTTGAGGGCGGAGCAGTTGCCGTACCAGGCGGTGATACAGCCCGACAGGATGCTCTCGATTGTGCATCTGTAGAAGTTTGTGAGTGCTTTTGGTGACAAGCCGAATTTCTTCAGCCTCCTGAGGTTGAAGAGGCGCTGCTGCGCCTTCTTCACAATGCTGTCTGTGTGAGTGGACCAATTCAGTTTGTCTGTGATGTGTATGCCGAGGAACTTAAAACTTGCTACCCTCTCCACTACTGTTCCATCGATGTGGATAGGGGGGTGTTCCCTCTGCTGTTTCCTGAAGTCCACAATCATCTCCTTAGTTTTGTTGACGTTGAGTGTGAGGTTATTTTCCTGACACCACACTCCGAGGGCCCTCACCTCCTCCCTGTAGGCCGTCTCATCGTTGTTGGTAATCAAGCCTACCACTGTTGTGTCGTCCGCAAACTTGATGATTGAGTTGGAGGCGTGCGTGGCCACGCAGTCGTGGGTGAACAGGGAGTACAGGAGAGGGCTCAGAACGCACCCTTGTGGGGCCCCAGTGTTGAGGATCAGCGGGGGGGAGATGTTGTTGCCTACCCTCACCACCTGGGGGCTCCTGGGGTGTAGTGTGTGTCTCTTTAATAACAACAGCTGGTGCGCAGACTCTAATATTAAGTCTCTAAGTTCTGCTCGCCTGTGTTAGAATACCTCATGATAAGCTGTAGATCATACTATTTACAAACAATTCTCAGCTATATTTTTCGTAGCTGTCTATTTACCACCACAAACCGATTCTGGCACTAAAACCGCACTCAATGAGCTGTACAGGGCCATAAGCAAACAGGAAAGTGCTCATTCAGAGGCAGCGCTCCTAGTGGCCGGTGACTTAAATGCAGGAAAACTGAAATCCATTTTACCTCATTTCTACCAGCATGTCACCTGTGCAACTAGAGGCGAAAAAAACTCTAGATCACTTTTACTCCTCAAACAGAGACACAAAGGCTAGAGCTGCCGCTTTCAAGGAGGACACTAACCCAGACGCTTATAAGAAATCCCACTATACCCTCCGAACAACCATCAAACAGGCAAAGCGTCAAAACATGACTAAGATCGAATCTCACTACACCGGCTCTGACACTCGTCAGATGTGGCAGGGCTTGCAAACTATAACGGATTACAAAGGGAAACCCAGCCACGAGCTGCCCAATGACTTGAGCCTACCAGATGAGCTAAATGCCTTCTATTCTCGTTTCGAGGCAAGCAACACTGAACAATGCATAAGAGCACCAACTGTTCCAGATGACTGTGTGATCACGCTCTCCGTAGCCGATGTGAGTAAGACCTTTAAACAGGTTAACATTCACAAGCCCGCAGGGCCAGACGGATTACCAGGACGTGTACTCAGAGCATGCGCTAACCAGCTGGCAAGTGTCTTCACTGATATTTTCAACTTCTGCCTGACCCAGTCTGTAATATCTACATGTTTCAAGCAGACTAGCAAAGTCTCTGTGCCCAAGAACTCCATGGTAACATGTCTAAATGACTATCGCCCCGTAGCACTCACATCTGTAGCCATGAAATGCTATGAAAGGCTGGTCATGGCTCACATCAACACCATCATCACAGACCCACTCCAATTCGCATACTGACCGAACAGATCCACAGATGATGCAATCTCTATTTCACTCCACACTGCCCTTTTGCACTTGAACAAAAGGAACACCTATGTGACTGGATCCTGGACTTCCTGACGGGACGCCCCCAGATGTGTGGGTAGGCAACAACACATCTGCCACACTGACCCTGAACACCGGGGCCCTCTGGAGTGTGCTTAGTCCCCTCTTGTGCTCCCTGTTCACCCACGACTGCATGGCCAAGCACGACTCCAACACCATCATTAAGTTTCCCAAAGACGCGATGGTGGTTGGTCTGATCACTGACGACGAGGAGGCTGCCTACAGGGAGGAAGTCAGAGCTCTGGCAGTGTGGTGCCCGGACAACAACCTCTTGCTCAAAGTCAGCAAGACAAAGGAGCTGATCGTGGACTACAGGAAACGGAGGGCAGAGCACATCCCCATTCACATCAACGGGGCTGTAGTGGATCGGGTCGAGAGCTTCAAGTTCTTCAGTGTCCACACCACTCTATCATGGTCCAAAGACTCCCAGGAGGCTGAGATTTGGCTTGGGCCCTCAGATCCTCAAAAAGTTATACAGCTGCACCATTGAGAGCATCTTGACTGGCTGCATCAAAACTTGGTATGGCAACTACTTGGCATCCATACATCACTGGGGCTGAGCTCCCTGCCACCCAGGACCTTTATACCAGGCGGTGTCAGAGGAACGCCCTAAAAATTGTCAGAGACTCCAGCCACCCAAGTCATAGACTGTTATCTCTGCTACCACATGGCAAGAAGTACAGATGCAACAAGTCTGGAACCAACAGGACCCTGATCAGCTTCTACTCCCAAGCCAAAAGACTGCTAAATAGCAAAATAGTTAACCAAATAGCTACCCAGACTATCTGCATTGACCCCTGCATTGGTACTTTTTTGATTCATCACATATGCAGCTATTGTTTACGTTCTGTCACTTTATTATACATGTCTACCTCAATTACCTTTGACCCCTGCACATCGACTCGCTACTGTTATCCCTTGCATATAGCAATAGTTCTAGTTACTCATTGTGTATTTATTATTACTTCTATTAAGTGTTTTACTTTCGTATTATTTCTCTATTTTCTTTCTCTCTGCATTGTTGGGAAGGACCCATAAGTAAGCATTCCACTATTAGTTCACACCTGTTGTTTACGAAGCATGTGACAAACACATTTTATTTTATTTGAAAATAAACCCTCCTACCACAAGCATTCATACACACTGCATATACAGTATAGGCCTAGTCTATATACTGTATGTATCGTCATTAGCAGAATTGGCAAGGTGTCAAGCAGCAGAGAGATGGTTATTCAATCCTTCCCCCACCATGCACCATGCTCTTCCGCTCCGCTGGACACCAACACACAGAGATCTTTACATAATGATTTAGCATGGGCCACTGCCTGCGCCTCGCCTCACATCCAGGAGAGAGGAGATATAAAAGAGAACAACAGAGAGAGGGAGACATAGACAAAGAGAGAGAGAGCTTTAATTGTCCAGTGCGCTCCATCGGCTCGAATATGAGAGGGGTGTTAAGGGATCGCAACCTTCAATCATTTATGAATTAAATAGGCCCTCGAAGCACACTGTCACGTACGCACATACACAGAGTTCATTCAGGAGCCAATTGTATCAAGTGACAGGGTCATTCACCCATAACCACCAAGGTGACACACCCAGGAGCTGCATCCCAAATGGCACCTTATTCCCTTTATAGTGTGTTACTTTTCACCAGGGCTCTGGTAAACATTACTGCTCTTTATAGGGATTAGGGTGCCATTTAAGTCACTGCCCAGGTCTTAGGAGGTCTGGTCAACAATAAGCTTCCCTACCTCTACCAGGCCAGAACAAGAACTAAACCCTCTCAAGCATTTCATTTCTCTGACTGCATCGTTCACTGTGTTTGGTGCCCATTTGTTTGTTTTTTAAAACAAAGCGCCTCTGTCATTGTGGATGACAGTTTCATCTCCTTGGCTGGGTTAATGCAGAGGGGGGTGAAAGGATGGAGAGAGGCAGAAGGAGGCAAAGAGAGAGAGGGAAGCAGATGAGGGAGGCAGTAGTCCGTGAAGTCTACTCCAGCGCTGAAAGCCAACTCGGGCGCATCTGATTGGTGCAATCACAGTCAGTCTCGGCTAGGCTCAGCTCCAGGTTCTGCTGTCTGCTGAGCATGCTGTCACCCAAGCACCATAGACTGGCTGGGGATAGGGGATGAGATGATGTGGGGGGGTGGGATTGAGTTGGAAGATAGAAGTGGGATGCCTACAGGTCCCGTGAAATGGGTCAGTTCCCTTCCTAGCTCCCAGTAAATTAAATGTCCCCTTTAACCCTTTAGGGTTACCTTTGGGTCAAAACCTTGCACAAATAACTACGGGAGCATATCTGCTTGTCAGTTCTGAATTCTTTCCCTGGGTTTGGTTTGAGAGTGCTAGTGTGCCTTAAAACAGGGAAGCTGAATTTATCAGTTGATACATACACACAGCGGGCAACATGCAGCTTGTCTGCCAGCGAGGCGTGGGCTGCTGGCACACCACGCTACGCTGAACCTCTCTCCTCCCCTCTCTTCTTCCCACGCGCCTGTCACTGCGCTCTGTTCCCCACCACTCTACAGCTACAGTGAACACACGCACGGCAGAGAAATGCTCATCCATGGTTGTCTACAGCTTCCCTAATTGGCCAACCGTGTGTAGCCATCTTGAAGCTTTTGCAGCATGTTGAGGAATGATGACTGGGGTTTAGCATATTAAAACAAGTCCCATTGCATAAGCATCACTTCTGAAAAGGAGGAAGTCAAGTCGGTCTGACTCTACAACACTAGAAGCTGAAACACACCTCCCTACATCACTTTGAGGGGGTGGGGTGAGAAATCAACTGATGCTGTGGCTTTGTGAGCGGAGGGCCCTGCAGAACAGCAGATAGATATTCTCCCGCTCTCTTTCCCTCCCATCATCCCAGCATGCGGTTGCTTGGCAACCCACGGTCGCTCTCGCTCTGTGAAAGCAGACGTTCTCGACGACCAATCGCTCAGCTTGTGAGAGAAGTCCTCATGAAACATAACCACATTGAGTAACACGGTTCCCAAAAAAGACATGTTGCTATGGTGATCCTAGTCTCTCTCTCTGCTGTAAGTGGTTCCTAGAGTGTAGGCAGCAGTGGGCGGTAGAGAGGGTTGGCCGGGAAGGGAAGCATGCTCCGCTCAGGATCGTTGGGTTGGCCGGGAAGGGAAGCATGCTCCGCTCAGGATCGTTGGGTTGGCCGGGAAGGGAAGCATGCTAAGCGCAGGATCGTTGGGTTGACCGGGAAGGGAAGCATGCTAAGCACAGGATCGTTGGGTTGACTGGGAAGGGAAGCAGGCTCCGCTCAGGATCGTTGGGTTGGACGGGAAGCAGGCTCCGCTCAGGATCGTTGGGTTGACCGGGAAGGGAAGCATGCTCCACTCAGGATCGTTGCTAGACTTTGAGGACAGCCATTAGTTTCAAGCTAACGTGTCACCATCTGGTATAGGATGGAGGGTGTTCACACCAATCCATTCAACCACTTAACTGCCTGGATAGTGATCTCCTTCTGGTATAACACGATGGGCTGTATATTTTTTATCTAAAATGAGATGAGTCATCAAATCATAGGCCTGGCAATTATCCAAATGGGGTAATTAAATATCAGTGAAGGGTGAGGGTGTGCATTAATCCCCAGTGGTTCAGCGTTCGAAGGCACTGCATCTCAATGCTAGAGGAGTCACTACAGACCCTGGTTTGATCTCGGGCTGTATCACACCTGGCCATGATCAGGAGTCCCATAGGGCGGCGCACAATTCGTTCTTAACGGACTTGCCTAGTTAAATTACAGGTTCAATAAAAATAAATCCCTAAGAGTCTAAGTAACATATACAAAAAATCTGCAGTTTAAGCTAGAGATGTTTTTTTTGTTGCATCTCAATCCACCGCATCTGCCCATGTCGGCCTTCCGCATCTGCAGTGGAAGGTGGCCAAGCGGTCCCACTGGACTCGTCTGAAGTCCGTAACGCTGATGTGTAAACTGTCTGTAGCATCCGAATCGTTTGGGCTACAAACTAATATCACCCCACTCAGTTTTGCTCTTCGACCCCCACAAGTGTCACGGGACTCACCTGAAGGTAACCCATACAAAACGAATGGAATAATGGAGGGAGGTTTGTCCCAACAAAAATAAGGGTTAAATAGGTGTCCAAAAAAAGAATTACTGAGCTTTCTTAGATCGCCTAGATATAGGCCAGACACCTCAAAACCTTGATACATTTTTGACATTTAAGAATCTGTTATTCAATGCGTTTCTATGGGCTATAGTAGTAATGGCCAAATTCAATATTTTAGCTTTATATCAAAATGGGTCCTAAAATTCCAAATGAATAGCTAAATGATCCCTGGTATGACAATCTTAAAACAATTCCATACATGGTTTAAGACTGAGGTTAATAAGTTAAAGGACAGAATCTTCAAGGAGAGACATTTGGGTTATCAAACCTGTCCTATTCTAATGTAATACAAGATCACTCAGTGTCGCAACCAACAGAGGTGCATGCACAAAGCACACAAAGGAAAGGGTGGGAGAGTTAAGGTTAAGTTCATGGTATTTTATTGAAAAAAAAATTATAATCAAAGACTAGCATGTACAACTTGGAATGAAGGTAAACTGAACTCAATATGGACAGTCTAGAGAAGACTCTGGTGTTGAAGACCCTATGATGTGCTGTAGGTCACTCAAAACCCACACGCAACCCTGGTCAGAGTCGAGACACAGAAGGTAGAAACATTGACGGTACATCCGCATTCCCTTGCCAAAAAAAACAAAGACTTCCCCTAGCAGGTAAAAAGATCTCCAGCCCACCTCCCACCCTTGAATCGTACCCAAAGTTGCACGCACAACAAGGAAACAGAACTCCAAATATTCCCAACATGCCAAACATAGTTCTAAATGTATTTATTTTGTAAATGTTCATCATCTTAAAAATATTAATTTTTGTAATGAATTAAGCAAACTGCAAAAGGTCCCATTAATTCCATCTCTATGTGAGTTTAGTACAGTGGAGGCTGCTGAGGGGAGGACAGCCTATAATAATGGCTGGAATGGAGTGAATGGAATGGCATCAAAGACATGGAAACCATGCGTTTGAGCCATTTGATACCATTCCACACATCCCGGTCCAGCCATTATCACAAGCCCATCCTCCCCAATTAAGGTGCACCAACCTCCGGTGGTTTAGTAGGACTCCCCATCCCCATCTCGTGAGCTCGTCTCTCAATATAGACTGCCCCAAAACCCACCAACGGTACCCATGGCACTGCTGTGGAATCAGAGTGAGCCCATTGGCCAGACTGCGGCACCAGTCTCAAGCTGCATGCATGAAGAACAGAAACAGAAAAATATAGAAAATGGTCAGCCCAAACATTACCACTAGCAACTGGAACCAATAGGCAGTTCACCAAGTGCTTTCTTTAGTTGTTGACATTTTGTTTACAGTTATTATTTTATCTTATTACTGATGTCTAAACTCATCTTTGGGGACAGGACCACTAACCAGTACATGCAGATCATTTATTTTTGCTTAATTTATGTGGACAGATTTGTATTTTTTCAACATTCAGTTATGTTTTCTATACAGAAACAGTATGATTTTTGCAAGAGGTAAGTAAAACATGTGACTGATTTTTTTTTGTCTTCTAAGGAGGCCAGGAGAAGGGTAGGAGAGCTTCATTTTGCTGTCATCATTTGTACAAATTCTGTGGACAAAAGAGCAAAGCAAAAACAAAATAGACATGAGAACAAACAGAAACCAACCAACCACTGATCAAACCAGCAATTACACTTCACAGATCCAGACATAACTAAATAAAACATGTCCGACAGACAAATCAAGACATACAGATCATAAAACCAATTAAACTGTTATCGGTCATCGTCATAGGAGACTGTTTACATAAGTCCAATATCCCATTACAGAGAGATGGACCAATTATATAAGAAAGAACAGGGGGAATCGGGCAGTACAAAGTGATGAGAGAAGAGGGGGATGAGAGTGGTAGAGAGTGAAGAGGGGGATCGGGCAGTACAAAGTGATGAGAGAAGAGGTGGATTGGAGCTGTAGAGAAGGGATGCGGGGAGCAGTAGAAACAAAAGACTGGCTCTACTGTACAGTAGCATGGTGAAGATGACTGAGTGGGCGACAGCTGTCCCGAATCAAGGCCCCCCATAGGGACACTGCTGAGAACTACTGTACACTCCCTCACAGCAGAACAAGATCGGGAGAGAGAAAAGTTCCATTGTCCTCTTCTTACCTTCATAGTTGACCTGTCCGTCTCCGTCGATGTCGGCTTCTCTGATCATCTCATCGACCTCCTCGTCTGTTAACTTCTCTCCCAGGTTTGTCATGACATGACGGAGCTCTGCTGCACTAATGTAACCATTCCCATCCTGCAGGGGAGACGATGTGAGGAGTGTGTGACCTCACAGTAAGCACACCTGCCTTTTACAAAGGGACTTTAACATACCAATGTAATTTATGTATGCAGTAAGAAACCATACAGGATATTACTGACCATATACTGCTTGACAAACAAAGGCAATGTATACATGAGGTGAATAAATAAATCAGTCACACAAACAATCCTTACCTTGTCGAATACCCGGAACGCCTCGCGAATCTCCTCCTCGCTGTCTGTGTCCTTCATTTTCCTGGCCATCATTGTAAGGAACTCTGGGAAGTCAATGGTTCCATTGCCTGGGAGATGGAGAGAGGGAGAGAGAGGGTTTGGCTTGCTTTTTGTAGATCGTTGGAAAGGGGGAGTCCAGTAGAAGTGGATAGGCAGAATTGATAGTTACTTATCTGGGATTAAAACCCCAGTTGCAACAGGCCATGCGTTGTCTAGAGTGGGCTGTGTACAGTAGACCACGACAACAGTGCAATAGGAGGTACAGTCGAGGGATTTTTCTAGATAAAAAAAAAGGAGGCTTAGGAAGGGTTTTTTATTGATCAAAAAGGGGCTTAGGTGGTGGGTGTGGCAGGGGGCATGCCAATGGGCGCAGTCAGCGCGGCCAAATTTGAGAGAACATTTGAGGCCCCCCACCTTGGTAGTGTAGAGACATTTAGCCATGTTTAACCAAATTTCCTGCAATTCTATGCATTTTGCCATGGTTAATGCAGTGTTATTTTGCTCAAACAAAAATCAATACTTTAAATTATATGTTTTTGAAATTTTTCAAATTCTCACTGATTCTAGATTTTATTTAAGTGATTTACTTCTCAAAGGTTATATTATAAAAAACTATAAGTCCAGTATCTTTTCTACATACTTTATATCTGGTTTTAGCCGTTTACATTGAAAACGTTTTTCTACCCTACATTGTTTCGACTTAAGCGCCCCCCCCCCCCCCCCCCCCCCAAAAAAAATGTTTAGGCCCAAGTATTGAAATGGCTGAAAAACAGCTGAGGGCTGTTGGGATTTAAGTGTGTGATCATGTGTGATTCCTGGGGAAGAGTGTTCTCCTGAGCACACAGCTGTCCCCTCCCCTGGTGGTACATGGCTGACATACAGTTCCCCAGTGAATCAATGCACGTCTGTTCTCCACTCTGCATGTCCCTAGTGTGTGTGTGTGACTATTACATTACTTATATAGGGCCGTATAATGCACAGACCGGCTGTTTCACCTTCCTCAGTGTGTGAATAACTGGACTGCTACTGTTGTTTGTGTGTAGGCAGGGTCTACCACAGCTGATGTGAACCATTTCCCTGGGCCGTGGGGCCTCAGAATGTACAGCCAGGCAGAGCGGATTATGTCATGGATTTCACTAGGCCATTATTACCTACTGCGGTTATTTAACTGGCTTTGTTGCAGCCAGTCGCTCGGTCTGCCTGACCTAGATAGTGACAGACAGTCAGATAGAAGACATGTTCAATGAGAACACCTCCAGTCCAAGCACTAACACAAGTTAGGACGTGGATGAACGCATCAAGAACTCTATCAATAACTGGTCAATAAGAATCACTACTCATCACCATCAGATTGACTTCCAGAAGGGAAATTAGTATAGAGAGCAATAGTAATGGTGACTTTTTGTATGCACCAACTCCACCATGTTTCATTGGATAAAACCTATGGGAAAGTTTATTTTTTGGATACACTGCAAAAATAAAGTGTGTGTTAAAAGCACAGGCTTAGGAGAGCTTATAACATTTGATCAATGAGATAATCTTCATCAGCTAACATAACTTAGTGACTTATGAAAGATTTATGTAATCAAAAAAAGTCCAAAAAGGTCTCATAATTCATAAAAGGTCATGTTGACTGATATTATCTCAGAACAAAACAAATAAGATCTAAGCCGTGTTTACCTCAGACCTTATTTTCAGCGGTTATCCCAAAACCCTATTCTTTCACCATAGGAATGGCTGAACGAACCAGAGGTTATGTTTTTTTTAGGACTACATGCTGGTTAATTCTATAGTGACTGAACCGACACACACACACAGCCCAAGGAAATAGAGTAGTACTTCTGCCACTCCTTACTTACATTCTCAGCTTCTCCAGAAATCCCAGTTGGAGGATTCTCACCCAATTCCAGGAATCCACCACCTAGGATTTCTGGAAAACCTGGAACTTTACAACCCTAGTTGGACACACTCCAGGGTGAAGTTTCCCCATAGCTACAGACTTAAGATCAGCTTCCCCTCCCCCAATTCTAACCATTACAGGTGAAAATTATCAATTGAACCAAGATCAGCATCTGGGGCAACTTCACCCTACACTGTTGGACCCCAGCAGGCGGAACTCACCATCAGCATCGACCTCGTTGATCATGTCCTGCAGCTCAGCTTCTGTGGGGTTCTGTCCCAGCGACCTCATCACAGTGCCCAGCTCTTTGGTTGTGATGGTGCCATCGCCGTCCTTATCGAACAAGGAGAATGCCTCCTTGAACTCTGCAGAAAAGAAGATGTGTCCAAAATAAATACAAGGAAAAATATCACATCTGAGCTACAGTAAAAACTTGATTAGACAATTAGTCACCGACCCGTAGCACTCACGTCTGTAGCCATTGAAGAGCTTTGAAAGGCTGGTCATTGCTCACATCAACATCATTATCCCAGAAACCCTAGACCCACTCCAATTTGCATACCGCCCCAACAGATGATGCAATCTCTATTGCACTCCACACTGCCCTTTCCCACCTGGACAAAAGGAACACCTACGTGAGAATGCTATTCATTGACAACAGCTCAGCGTTCAACACCATAGTGCCCTCAAAGCACATCACTAAGCTAAGGACCCTGGGACTAAACACCTCCCTCTGCTACTGGATCCTGGACTTCCTGTCGGGCCACCCCCCGGTGGTAAGGGTAGGTAACACATTTGCCACCCTGATCCTCAACACAAGGATCCCTCAGGGGTGCGTGCTCAGTCCCCTCCTCTACTCCCTGTTCACTCATGACTGCACAGCCAGGCACGACTGCAACACCATCATTAAGTTTGCCGATGACACAACAGTGGTAGGCCTGATCACCGACGAGACAGCTTATAGGGAGGAGGTCAGAGACCTGGCCGTGTGGTGCCAGGACAACATCCTCTCCCTCGACGTGATCAAGACAAAGGAGATGATTGTGGACTACAGGAAAAAGAGGACTGAGCACACCCCATTCTCATCGACAGAGCTGTAGTGGAGCAAGTTGAGAGCTTCAAGTTCCTTGGTGTCCACATCACCAACAAACTATCATGGTCCAAACACACCAAGACAGTCGTGAATAGGGCACGACAAAGCCTATTCCCCTGAGACTGAAGAGACTTGTCATGAGTCCCCAGATCCTCAAAAGGTTCTACAGCTGCACCATCGAGAGCATCCTAACTGGTTGCACCACTGCCTGGTATGGCAACTGCTCAGCCTCCCTACAGAGGGTAGTGGGTACGGCCCAGTACATCACTGGGGCCAAGCTTCCTGCCATACAGAACCTCTATACCATGCGGTGTCAGAGGAAGGCCCTAAAAATTGTCAAAGACTCCAGCCACCCTAGTTCTCTCTGCTACCGCACAGCAAGTGGTATCAGAGCGCCAAGTCTAGGTCCAAAAGACTTCTTAACAGCCATAAGCCAACTAATCAAATGGCTACCCAGACTATTTGCATTGCCTGCCCCCCTCTTTTATGCTGCTGCTACTCTGTTTATTATCTATGCAGTCACTTTAACGCTACCTACATGTACATATTATCTCAATTACCTTGACTAAACAGTGCCCCTGTACCTCCTGAATATAGCCTCGCTATTGTTATTTTACTGCTGCTCTTTAATCATGTTACTTTACACTTATTTTTCTTAAAACTGCATTGTTGGTTATGGGCTTGTAAGAAAGCATACCTGTTGTATTTTGGCGCATGTGACCAATACATTTTGATTAGACTTATCTAACCTCTTTGAAAAAAAGGGTTCTTTGAGGTTGTACAGTGCATTCGGAAAGTATTCAGACCACTTCCCTTTTGCACATTTTGTTAGGTTATAGCCAGATTCTAAAATGGATGAAATTGTTTTATTCCATCAATCTACACACAATACCCCATAATGACAAAGCAAAATCAGGATTTTAGACATTTTTTCAAAATTTGACAAACTGAGCTCTTCAGTAAGGCCATTCTAATGCCAATGTTTTTTCTATGGACATTGCATGGCTGTGAAATCAATTGTCTACACCTGTCGGCAACAGGTGTGGCTGAAATTGCCAAATCCACTAATTTGAAGGGGTGTCCACATTCTAGACAATTCTGTGCTTTCAACTTCATGGCAACAGTATAGGGAAGGCCCTTTCTCATTTCAGCATGACAATGCCCCCATGCACAAAGCGAGGTCCATACAGAGATGGTTTGTCAAGATCAGTGTGAAAGAACTTGAGTGGCCTGCACAGAGCCTTGACCTCAACCCCACCAAACACCTTTGGGATGAATTGGAACGCTGACTGCGAGCCAGGCCTTGTGGATGAATGGAAGCAAGTCCCCAACATCTACTGGAATGCCTTCCTAAAAGAGTGGAGTCTGTTATAGCAGCAAGGGGGGGACCAACTCCATATCAATGCCTATGATATTGGAATGAGATTTTTGATGAGGTGTCCACATACTTTCAGTCATGTAGTGTAGCTTACAAATAAGCACATTATTTTTACATTTATTAAAAAGTTAAGCAAAGTTGATGATATCATTCAAATATATGAAGCTAAAGTCACAAGCTATAGCTAGATAACTAAAAGTTATTAGAATTTGAGCACCGTATGTAAGATAGCCATCTAGCCAGACAGGAAAAAGCTACGCTACTTGTATTAGCCACTTTACAAGCTAGCTAGCCAAAGCTTACAAGTAAACATTATTGAATATGCCAAATAGAGCTACAGACCTAGCCTGACATTGGCAATTAGCTAAATGTTACTTTATTTCAGTATGGAGTCAAATGAGGGGACTATGTTTCATGAAGCCATTTGAAGACTGCTGCTGACCCTTGATGAAAGCAGGTGGTGGGCTGACTGAGAAGAGGTATGCATCTAAATGATTTATAATAAGTCTTGGTGATTCAATAGCCTAGTTAATCATGACATAACACACCATGTTTTGCTCTTCTGCTGCTGCTGACAACTGCATGTCAATTGTTCTTCTAATCTACACCAGAAAAAATGATATGTCTGCAGAGCATTTTGTCTCAATTTTGGTAGATTAACTCATGTTTTGCTACTTTTTTCTTCTTCCCAGCACATATTGTGCTGTTCAATAAAGGAGTCAGCTAGAGTTGGTACCAAGACTGACGTGGGCAATCGTTCAAACGAAGAGACGCCTCCCTGGCTACCAGTGCATATTTCCAAAGTATGTTTGCATATAATAACAAAATCTCAATGATGCTGGTCTTTTGTCCATTATTAAATTGCTTATTATATTCTTAGCTAAAATTAATACTATTTATAAGTAGTAGCCATAATTCAGAAATTTCACATTTTTGGTTCTAAGGAAGAAAAAAAATTCAAAGCGTGTAGGCTACTTAATTAAGTTAAGGTTTCACCCAGTAATCCCACCTAAAAAGATGACATTTGTTAATTGTAAAGGTGAGCAGATAAAAGTCTTGTCAACAACAGGTATGTCTGCTAGGTCTCCGTCTGCCATTGGTGAGGTATCTGCCCATTATTAGGGCCGTATAAAATCTGCGTTGAGAACGCGGCTGGAATCACGAAATCCAGACATTAAAACGCAATTCAACAATGTTCAAAAATGTATTCAACTTGGTAGGAAATTAACTAAATGTATTGAACTTATTACCATACGACATGAACAAAATGCATAAGTGATTTGTATATTCCTTCAACCTTTTGAAGAGGCAACAGCACAGGAATGTCCCTCTGTGTGTGCGTGTTGGTCTACCACTTTGTGTAGACGTTAGTGATGATGCTAAAGTCATGTTTTCATCAGTGGTCAGGAGCTAGCAGACATGCCTCACTCACATTAAATATTCATTCACAGCTCAAATGTGTGTGTGCTGAACTGCTTACCGGCAATCTGCTCCTCTGTTAGTTGGTCAGCCTGAGGACAGAGAGGGAAAAACAAAGATCAATGGCATTGTATTTTGGCTAACGACTCTGAACACAAGCAGCACTACAGAAAACTGCCCAATTTCTTCCCATCCTAGCCCACCTCTGAGCAGCAGATATTAGCCAGTGATCTCTGAGCAAGAGATCAGATGTTATGTAGCCAAGGTAACGATCCAGCTAAGGCAAATCAAAATCAAATCAAATTTTATTTGTCACATACACATGGTTAGCAGATGTTAATGCGAGTGTAGCGAAATGCTTGTGCTTCTAGTTCCGACAATGCAGTAATAACCAACAAGTAATCTAACTAACAATTCCAAAACTACTGTCTTGTACACAGTGTAAGGGGATAAAGATAAATTCTCTGGCAGAACAGAGAATACCGTAACCTGGTGGAGAAGACACCCTGTCTGTCTGTGCTGTTAAGTTATAATGCACAACAATGCCACGGAGGAGAGGCCAGGCCAATCATTGCACAGCAGTTTAACATGCATGTTGATTGGTTCCTCTGCCGCTCTGCTCATCCCTAGAAAACGACCAAGGAGGTCAAGGAGGTCCATGGACAATACTTTATGCCGATAATAAATAATAACATTTTTTACAATAACTTTTTCCAGAGACAACCATTTATGCAATAACAAATAAATTATAAAACTATACAATGCATTTGACTTTATTTTTAATGGTCATCTATTTAAAATGGTCAATCTCTTGATAAACTGAGTAAATCAAGATAGGTCAGGTGAATTCATATTCAATGGGAGTGTATGCATGCATGGAGTTATTGAGCTTGTTTTGGCTGATTCCAGTGGTCTTTGGGGCTACACATGACAAAATCTGATTCCCTTTCATTTGGGTCCATGTTAGGCCTACTGAACATTATACCCTGATGAAGACAGCTTATCGGTCGAAACGTTGGTAAAATGATTGCTTCTGAGCTCCTAGATAGAGTGCTTTTCTTTTTCAAGTGTTTTTTTTTCAGCACCTCGCATAAACAGGTGTGGTTTGTTTCGCCTCCAGATAGGCCTACTTGCAGGAGTTCTATGAGAGAACAGTGTGCTCGCGCTATAATGGAGAAATCGTCTGTGCCGATATTATCGGTTGTTCTCTACGAGTCATCACACAGTGGATCTCATATTTACATTTTAGCAACACGGCTCATCTGCTGACGAGATATGAATACAATGATCACATTGGGATGAAACGCCTCCCTCTACGGAGGTATGCAGGACACATTTCCCACTTTAAATGTAATATATGCCTACAGTAAACACACACACGATGCATGAGGGCAGTAAAGACACTGGTAGTCACATTTAGAGAACACTTCACACCCAACCAGCCATGTTCCCCACAAAATCTGCTCTCACTCTACACGTCTACTAAAGAGAACTGTCCAAAATTAGATCCTTGTTCTACTATCTCCGTTCAGCAGCTACCCCATCAGATCAGTCATACAGTAACCGGAGCACACCACAGCAGCTACCCCATCAGATCAGTCATACAGTAACCGGAGCACACCACAGCAGCTACCCCATCAGATCACTTATACAGTATTCAACCAATTTCAGCTTCCCCATCACTCAGAAGGCATAGCAGAGCGTTGGGACCTGAAAATCGTCAAAATGCAGGTCGGTCAGGTCGGCTACCAGCCTCTTTGCCTTAGGCTGGTCCTGCCAGGTATCTGCTATCCTCGTTTCTGGCTTGCAGTCCAGAAGTAGAGTACCCTTCTTGGGCTTCCCATTGGACCCCCCGGCCTTGGAGGGGACGACATCCATGGCCTCTCGCACCATCACCAGCCCCTCGGCCAGGCACTCCGCACGTTTGGTGTTTATGTTGCCCTGGCGCCTGATGTCCCCCAGCTCGGTCTTGGTGATCTGCAAGCCATTCTTCATGTCCTGTACCTCTTTGACCACGCTATCAATGCGACTATTGGTAGAGTCCACCAGCATCTGCAGGAAGGACTTGTAGTTCCTCTCCTGCTGCTCAATCAACTCTTTATAGAAGAACTGCTGCTGGTCTAGAAGCTCATATAACATGGACAGAGAAACCAGGTCATCGTCCTGGTAGCAGGGTGCCTTCTTGGGCAACATGGTTCTCCTCGGGCTCCTCAGCCTGCCTGTCTGGATGACTGGAGCTGTGCAGGTCAGGTCTCTGGCTGCTAGCCGTGGGGAGCTGTGTCAAGTCTCGGGGAGTGGGGCTCAGCTGGCTGAACTACGCACCAGACAGAGAGGAGGACTAGACTGATAAAGAAGCAGGGTTTACCTGACCTGAAGCCTGAGGTACTGTGGCAGTGATGGAATGATGTGACTGACTGGCTACCTCCCCTGTACTGTAGCGACAGCCTAACATTGGGGCTGCTGTCTGTATTGGATATCTTTGGGAATCCTAACTTACACATGGGGCGTTTCAACAGAAGCACTGGGGTTAATGTATCGTGTTTTGCTTTTCGCCACCCCGCCGACCACAATCCGGACTGTCAGCTCGGTGATACAGTTACAAAAACCAACGAGGGGGTCTGAAGGATAATTTCTGTGATTAGGGCCTGGTCACATGATGCTTAGGGTCCCCTGCCAGGCTAGCTGGACAGACGACAGCATCCAGGGTCAGAGAGGCTAGATGCTTAAGCTGACGGCTGTCTGCCACACAAGATGAACCCATTCGCTGCATCCCCCCTTTGTTGTTGAAGAAAATCCTAGTGGGAACACCGTACCTCACTGTGATACATAGGCTTTAATTTAGGGCTAGACTATACAATGGCTTTGTTTTTCTCTGAACCATCCTTAGGCCCTTAGCCTCTTTCTCTCTCCCTGAACCTGTAGGCCTTCTTTACTTTTGGCATTATCGGTTTGTCTTTGCTTGCAGGTTTGTCTCTCTGGTGTTACCTACACCCCTCTCTGTTTGTACACTCTTTCCCGGTCCTGTACTGTCCTTTTTTCTTGTCCCTGGCTCCCTCTGTCTCTCTCCCCCTCTGTCTCTCTCCCCCTCTGTCTCTCTCCCCCTCTGTCTCTCTCCCCCTCTGTCTCTCTCCCCCTCTGTCTCTCTCCCCCTCTGTCTCTCTCCCTCTGTTGGGTTCCTTGAGCATTGGCAGCAGCAGCATTCTCTGGCAGTGTGCCCAGAAGGGAGGTCCTCCTCCTGCTCCTCACCCTACTGGATCCTCAGGGCCAGCCCACTGTAACCCCAGCCAGGACCTCCCTCTCTCTGGCCCCTCGGGCAGGGAACGAGACCCCAACACACACCCCCAACACACATGGCTGCCAGAAATCTGGCCTGGATTTGCAAAAAATGCACAACCTAGGTATGAGAGAGCACTGCTTGCTGCCATAGCTGCAGCTATCCCATCCTGGCCCAGAGACCTAAAAACACCATAGCTGCAGCTATCTTATCCTGGCCCAGAAACCTAAAAACACCATAGCTGCTACAGCATGGCATAGCCACTTTCACATCACATTGACAAGTGGTCCCTGAGGGCCATGTGGTGGTGGTAGTGTAGTGACACACAGAAGATTGGGAGTGAGGGCTTCCTGTCACTGCTATGTCCCATCTGTGTCTGTCTGCCCACATGACTGGAGCTCCACTTTTATTTAAGTTTATTAGAACATGGACAATGTACATCATCTCAGAAATGAGAAGTGATGCTTTGCACCAGACTCCAACATAGAGCTACAGCAGAGGGATGGAGTTAATCAGACACTACCCCTACATATGAGCATGTAACATCATGTGCAGTGATAGTGCCTAGTCATCGTCTATAGATTCATAGCCTCCACCCAACCTTGCTCATAAATCTCTTGCAGCAATATTCAGCACATCGACATCAATTGGTTATGCTGCTTATTGTTGAATTTGTAACTTATTGTTACAGAATGGTAGCCCTAGACAGAAGAGCACCCCCCCCCCCCCCTGGCACTGCCAAGGTTGTCAGGCACCCTGCATTTAGGTTGTGGCCATTCCATGCCAGTAAAGCGAGAATAAGAAGAATCCAATCAGACAGTGGCCTTTTCTACATGGAGTCACCACACTAACTCTGATAGAGCAGATCAGCTCAATACACTGGGGCTGTCTTCTAGTACGTTCATTTCCTTGTTAGGGCACGCCGCAGGATCCTGTGGCATGACCAATACATTTGAAAATGTGATTTGATTTACAGCGGGGCAGGGTCAATGTCCCCACAACTACAGCAGAGAGCAGAGGACCCACCCATCTACTGAGGCATTACTACAGACGAGAGCAGGGGAGTGGAGTCGACACAACCTTTTAGTACACGCCTTCACAGCACAGCAACACACATCTAAAAAGATTCCTTCTTATGATTGTCCACCACAACCAATCAAACATTAGAGCGAGGGCCGAAACAGTGGACACACAGATTCAGAGACTACAATCCATAGCTTTGTAATCCCCACATTGGTGGAGACAGTACATCCATGCTTTTGGAGAAACAATGTGTGCATTGAGCACAAGAACATGACTTACTTTGAGAATCATGTTTTAATGCTGTTCTCCCGCTGCTACAACCCAATCCCTCCCATGGAGACAGGCGATAGAAAAGTATGTTGGAGGTTGAACCTCCAGTGACAATGGTAATTACTAACTGAAAAACAACATGATATATGGAACAATGTAGATCTGTGTATAAAAAGTGGTAAGACCAAGGCATAAATCAAACATGCACGGTCATGTCAGAGATAGGGCAGCTACAGTTATTCCAAGAGTACCATATCACTTTCGACCTGACAAGTAGTATACAAGAATGTCACAGATTACATTTTTGATCAAATTGAAGCCATTGGTGTTTAGAAATCGTATAACAACAAGTCTATCAATTATTTGTAATTACCATAGAACAAAAAGTGACTGACAGCATGTATCAAACTCCGTTAATATTGCAAAGACGTAGACTTTAATTCCATAGATGAGTTTCTCCCTAATGTCTCCTGAGGCAGAAAGATGAAACTATGCATTCTACATCATACAACAGTAATATAACCTGAAAAACACTGATCATAGTAAAAATGATACACGATCTGGTGAACTGCTGGTTCATAGTGGCCTAATACAAACGCAATATCTTGTCAAATTCCTAGAACATTGTATATAATTCTGAATTAGTGATTTTATGGGGGCGGGTGTACGATAGGTACAGCGGTAGATCGTATGCACTGCTCCCTCGAACCGCATCAACAGATATTTGTTCGCTGCATTGAGAGGTCCGCTTGTGCATGTGGAAAATATAAAAATCTCAATGGTTGTTCAGCTTTATATCGATCATAATTGGATAGCCCACATTCTATATTACACATATATTATGTTACAGAATCTTAACACGTTCCATTACCGGATCAGCACACGGGTTTTGTTAAACATTAAAACCGTAAAATGCTAGTTTCACGGGCGCATGGAGTCAGGTCTGGCTCGCTGACATGAAGTAAATGCCGCGATCATCATCAGACAAAAATATACTTTTGAGTTATCATCATACGTCTTAAATATCGCTCCATCAAAAACACAATCAGCAATGCATAGGAATTGTAGGAAGGATCCTATAATCAATAAATGTAACACCCAAAAATTTGACAAGCTAGCGTCGACGCACGATCACTCCGACCGTCACTCAACGGTTCACGCGAATCTTCCTCCGCAGGAAAAGCATGCATTCATGCAACGAGGAAACCTTACCATTGCTTGCTTAAATTATATTGAATTAAAAATAATATTTCCAACGCAGCACATGATATAATACTCACCATGTCTGTCGGCGCTGAATGTGTTAGTTTTCTAAAACTAGACTACGAGATTGACCAGTTCCCGGGACCTCTACTGATGGGTTGAAGGTGTGTATCTCTCGCGAGCTCTGTCTATATAGCTTGGTGTATTCCTCCGCCGCTGAAAACCCTCCTCACTCACTTCCGCATTTTCCTACTGCAGGACAGGCAGCATGTATCACTCCCTCCCTCCCTTCTCAGAAAACTTGCCGGACAGAGTTGTTATTTGTATTTAAAAAAAAAAAAAAAAAAAAAAAAAACTTTAACTACGCAAGTCAGTTAAGAACACATTCTTATTAACAATGACGGCCTACCAAAAGGCAAAAGGCTTAATGCGGGGAAGGGGGTTGGGATTTAAAAAAATAAAAAATCTATTAAGTAGAAAAATAGGACAAAACACACATCAAGACAAGAGAAACAACACAACACTACACAAAGAGAGACCTAAGACAACAACATAGCATGACACATGACAACACAGCATGAAAGCAACACAATATGACAACAACATGGTAGCAACACAAAACAAGGTACACACATTTTTGGGCACAGACAACAGCACAAAGGGAACAAAGGTAGAAACAACAATACATCACACAAAGCAGCCACAACTGTCAGTAAGTGTGTCCATGATTGAGACTTTGAATGAAGAGATTGAGATAAAACTGTCCAGTTTGAGTGTTTTTTGCAGCACGTTCCAGTCGCTAGCTGCAGCGAACTGAAAAGACGAGCGACCCAGAGATGTGTGTGCTTTGGAGACCTTTAACAGAATGTGACTGACAGAACGGGTGTTGGATGTGGAGGATGAGGGCTGCAGTAGATATCTCAGATAGGGGGGAGTGAGGCCTAAGTGGGTTTTATTAATATGCATCAACCAGTGGGTCTTGCGGTGGGTATACAGAGATGGCCAGTTTACAGAGGAGTATAGAGTGTTATGATGTGTCCTACAAGGAGCATTGGTGGCAAATTTGATGGCCGGATGGTAAAGAACATCTAGCCACTCGAGAGCACCCTTACCTGCTGATCTATAAATGATGTCTCCGTAATCTAGCATGGGTAAAATGACAATCTGAATCAGGGTTACTTCGGCAGCTGGGGTGAAAGAGGTGCGATTACAATAGAGGAAACCAAGTCTACATTTTACTTCAGCCTGCAGCTTTGATATGTGCTGAGAGAAGAACAGTGTACAGTGCAGTGGCACAAAAACCTAAAGCCACACACATAGAACAACACAGACCAGTGACCAATTTGCCTTTGGCGGCAGGAAGCCTAGCGGTAAGAGCATTGGGTCAGTAACCAAAGGGTCACTAGTTTGAATCCCAGAGCTGACAATGTGATCTGCCAAGGCACTTAACCCTAATTGCTCCATGGTAGCTGTTGATATACTCTCCAAGAGTGTCTCAGGGGAGTTGGGATATACAAAAAAAATTAACATTTCCAATTCACATATGCATATAATACTCACTTGTAGCCTACATATGTGAAATAGGACAAATATAAGCACTCACCAAATGTGTTTATTTATTATTTCATACAGACAGTATCTGACACTTACTGGTACAAGTACTCCTACTCATATATTAATACATTTGGATTTGACCAGCCATTCCTTGAGTTATTGTTGCATTGGAGATAAGCAACACCAGACAGAGTATTAAAAAGAAAAAGTGCACGTAAGATGTTGTTGGTAGAATAGCTGGCATTCCATCATCACTTCATGATAACTGAAGCTATGAAATGTGCATTACATTATTACTTTAAAAACAAAATAGGCCGATGGTGATAATCGGACAATAAGAGATTTATTTAGGCTAGCCTATTTGTCATATTGAATTAATATTCACTACCCAATATCATTCATTGACAAAATGACGAATAATGTAGTTTTATAGTTGGCCTGTTTGGCTATAAAACTGATGAAAATTACATATTTATTTCCAATGTTTTTGCAAACTCAGAATCAACTTGTTTTCAGCATTTGTCATGAAATCCGAAATATATAAGGAGCATTCCTTCAGGGGATCACTATTCAATATCTATAGCCAATATTTTAAATTCTGCATGCTGTTTTGTGATTATAGAAAAACTAAACCCTAATAAGGTATATTTACAACCAAAACAGTAAATACAAAAATCTGTAAATGATTGACATACATAGGCACAAAATAAGTTGTGACATTGGCTTTGGTCATGTGGCCAACAGTGCAGCTGTAGTATAATTCGACAGATTCCGGTCTGTCCAGTGACTCCTCACTGCATACCGTGCCTATGAATATACAGGTTTCTGATGCGCTCGAGCTGGAACATGGCGCTCTACTTTATGCAACGCACTGTTTTATCTCTGCGGAAGAATACTCAAAAACACTGGCCAGTGTCTGTTGACGCTGGAGAAATTGCAGTTATTTTTGAGACGGCGCTTCTCATTGGATACAGTGGACCTGCAATATTCTGCCCATTGTACGGGAGCCCACGATTGGCTACGTTGGATCTGCAATGCGTCAAACAATGGCGCCTAATATTACCTGAGTAGTTTAGGAAAACGGTATGGCCGGACAGTCTACTTTGTATCACAGAGCATTTTGTAATACTATAGTTATTGCTGTCGACAAGACGTTTCTTTCAGTCTGTCTAGTTCCTCAAAATCATACATCCTGATCTGGCAGGGGCTCGATTGGAGTTTTTTTTGGGAGGAATGGTGGGGATCGGCGATTGGTTAACGCAAGCATGCACGGAACTATTTCCTTTTAGTCGCGGAATTGAAAATGACAGGTGTATCAATCAGGGAATATACAATTAAAATATTAGAAATCCTGTGCTGATTGAGTCTATTTTGTGAATTAAACTACTGCATTCAAACAGAGATTTACTTTTAGGCAATAATCTCGCAGTCTGCAACAATATGTCCCAGGCATAATCACGGTTTAATCAGTCTATGAAAGTGTGTTTGTGTGCTCATACTCAATCATACAATTTGCATTCAAGAGAACAGGATTTTAGCAGCCTAAAATTATGCGATTCCTAAAATTCTACCTCTCCAACAAACCACAGGCGCGTTCGAGATTACGTCATATTCATGCGACTGTTTACACGCAGAGGCTATCAACATGGCACTATTTCCAGCTTTTGCAGGATTATCAAATACAAAAGCTGAGATTGCACCTAAAGGTAAGACCCACAAATGTTTATTTATGTTTAGTGGATGTGTTAGCCACCGTTCTGTGACGGCTTTTCAAAGAGAGATCTAGTGAAATTAAACGTAAGTGCAACGTTCCTGCTTGAAAGTGTCAGTGTCCTAGTTTTACTAGCTTGTTAGCTTCATTGGTCACACCACAATTATACTATAGCTAGCTAAGTGTCTCTGCTCGTAACATAACATCCCCCAAAATATGCATCCATAGCTATAATTTGATAAACATTAACGTTAGTTACTCAGTGGTGTGGCCAGGTGAATAAGCATGATAAACAATTTACCCACACTCACTTACTGTAGGTCAGCAGTGCATTGGCCCATCGGGCCCTCACCATAACCTTAATCTAACCAAAAAGGTGTACTATATCATGTCCTTATAAAATTAAACTCTAAACCCATTGGCACAATGCGATATGACAACTCTTTGACATAGAACTATCTTTAGTGCATTTACTGTATCAGTGGGCTTCTTTCTGAAAAAAGCTGTCGCCAAACCTGATTAATTATTGTGCATAAAAGCCCTAGAGAACTGATTGCGATTGATTTGACATTCCTCTTCTCTCTCCTCAGAACTAGAATGGCTGAACAATCAAAGTTTCCGCACTGATGACGCTCTCTCTCTTCACCAACGAGCCACTGAGAAAGCCAACGAAACACAATCGGCAGAAACAAGGTGTTATTATCATGTGTTTAATCGTTATTCAATTATTTCCCTTTCACTGTGACTCAATAGTATTACATGCTCCATTGTACAGGAGACAGGATAAGGCATTCTGCCCATTTGAGAAGCACTGGAGGTTTTATTGAGTAGCTTTGAATTTTACTACACAATCTTGTTTTTATTACACAATTATAAGAAGTTTACCTCCAAATATCTTATACTTTTGTGGGATGATATGATCTCAGCATTGACGTGGTGGTAGTTTCACCCCAAAATCAACAGCTTGTGATATTTGTACTTATATGTATACTACTAACATTTCTCAGCAGACACGTTATACCAGAGAGGGAGGATAAGAATGATGTCCAATCCAACAAGAAGAAAAAGAAGGAGAAGAAGAAGAAGAAGAAAAAGAAGAAGCACAAGAAGAAGAGTGGAGAACCCTCTCCAGCAAGCAGTGGCTCAGATTCGGATACTATCTACCCCAGTGACCTCCTAAAAAAGGCTGAGAGCACTCCTCCCAGGTATGACCTCACTCATTTTGTTCCCAGTGAGACCCAGGATACATGCTCTAATAGGAATATATATGATCAGTTTCGCAATTTATGTCATAATGAATAAGAGTATTTGGACAGGGGGGGGGGGGTTGATCCTAGACCAGCACTCCTACCGTAAGATGCTTTTTGAATACTTGCCCATGGCTGGTATTACTGTAGTAGTTGTTCTGTTTCAGGGTTTAAGTGTTTCCAGGTAGGGAGATTCATTGTCCGTGGCTCAGTGCGTTAGGGGAGGTATACTCTGGGGGTCTTGGCTGACTGCCAGTTGGAGTAGCTCTTCTTGACTCAGACTCTGAATTTAACTGCGACAGCAAGCCTGGTGGTCTCTGAGCTGCCAATGAAATTACCCCCCACCCGTACTCTTACCCTAACCCTAACTTTGGCTCCTCCATAGGAGACTTGTGTGACTTATCCTTCAAGCTACAGTCAAATTATCCTAATGTTGCCATTATTTTTTATCTGTATTGCACTGGCAATATTTAACGACTAATCTGTTACTGCACTGTCAATGTTTAACGATTATGTCTGTTTTATGAAAAGCTTTCTTATCAATTTCCATTATGGCATCATGTTTGTGTCACCACTAACCCTATATTGTCTTTTGTGCCAATCATGAAAACGCTGACTCGCTACCTCACCCACCCCTCTTTAGAGGTGTGGCCTATACTCTTCATTGATCCTGACTATCTCTGTCTGTAGTGAGGAGGTTCAGTTTCAGGTGGAGGGGTCTTATGTGTGGTTGGATGACCTCCAGACCCCCACCGATCAGCCCTTCTGCGTGGACAGGAGAGCAGACCGTGCCAACTGGGAGTACAAATCACTTTACAGAGGAGATATCGCTAGGTAGGTAACCTTCCTTCCCCCTCCGCTGCACCACCTTCCACCCTCCGCCTCCCCACTCTAACACCCCTCACCTCTGCACCACCACCATTACTGCCATCTCAGCTCTGGTGTAGCTGTCCGTCAGCCATCATCAACCCACTCTTACCCTGTCCACACCACTGAGCTGGACAAAGCTGAGATATACCTCACTGGCCTGGCTGCGCATCCACCACTGTCGATGGACTCGCACTGGAAAGGACAATGCGAAAATAACCGTACGGTTCAGGTTGGCACGATATTGTTGCAAGGGTATCTGTTGGCCAGCAGTGTTTAGTTTACCCCCCTGCCTGGTTCTGCTCCCAATGCAAGGTCAATCAGAGAGTGAGTCAGTCAGCTCCATTACAGTACACATCATCACACGTGAGCTTGGGTGGCCAGAGGGTGGAGTTGGGGGGGTGATAATAAAAGCTGCACAGAGTTTTGTGTCTGTAGCGCTGCAGTAATCCAACTCTCACAGGTGGTTTTACTACTTCAGCACTCTGACTGCCCTCAGCCTGCAGTCACAGTCAGGGTGCTGAAATCAAAGCTTTTAACTGCTATAAATTCCTTCCTTCCTGTCAGAGCGCACTCTATGCCCTACATACTTAGTGAGTTGAATAATGACGTGCCTAGGATGTACGCTCACAGTGGGGTATATATTGTTGCCATATGTACAGTGCATTCGGGAAAGTATTCAGACCCCTTTTCCACATTTTGTTACATTACAGCCTTATTCTAAAATTTATTAAATAGTTTTTTCCCCTCATCAATCTACACACAAATCCCCACAAATTATTTTGTGCAAATGTATTATAACCCCGCCCCCTCCGGAAATATCACATTTCCATAAGTATTCAGACCCTTTACTCTGTACTTTGTTGAAGCACCTTTGGCAGCGGTTACAGCCTTGAGTCTTCTTGGGTATGATACTACAAGCTTGGCACACCTGTATATGTGGAGTTTCTCCCATTCTTCTCTGCAGATCTTCTCAAGCTTTGTCAGGTTGGATGGGGAGCATCGCTGCACAGCTATTTTCAGTTTGCTCTGGCTGGGACCACTCAAGGACATTTAAAGACTTGTCACGAAGCCACTCCTGCATTGTCTTGTTTGTGTGCTTAGGGTCGTTGTCTTGTAGGAAGGTGAATCTTCACCCCAGTCTGAGGTCCTGATCAGTCTGGAGCAGGTTTTCATCAAGGATCTCTCTGTACTTTGCTCCGTTCATCTTTCCCTCGATCCTGACTAGTCTCCCAGTCCCTGCTGCTGAAAAACATCCCCACAGCATGATGATGCTGCCACCACCATGCTTCACCATAGGGATGGCGCCAAGTTTCCTCTAGATGTGACACTTGACATTCAGGCCAAAGAGTTGAATCTTAGTTTCATCAGACCAGAGAATCTGGTTTCTCATAGTCTGAGAGTCCTTTAGGTGCCTTTTGCTAAACTCCAAGCAGGCTGCCATGAGCCTTTTACTGAGGAGTGGTTTCCGTCTGGCCACTGTACCATAAAGGCCTGATTGGTGGAGTGCTGCAGAGATGGTTGTCTTTCTGGAAGGTTCTCCCATCTCCACAGAAGAACTCTGGAGCTCCATCAGAGTTATCATCGGGTTCAAGGCCCTTCTCCCCCGATTGCTCAGTTTGGCCGGGCGGCCAGCTCTCGGAAGAGTCTTGGTGGTTCCAAAGTTCTTCCATTTAAGAATGATGGAGGCCACTGTGTTCTTGGGAAACTTCAATGCTGCAGACATTTTTTTGGTACCCTTCCTCAGATCTGTGCCTCAACACAATCCTGTCTTGGAGCTCTACGGACAATTCATTCGACCTCATGGCTTGGTTTTTGCTCTGACATGCACTGTCAATTTTAGAATAATGCCTGAATAAGGTCTGAATACTTTCCGAATGCACTGTACACTATATGGACACCCCTTCATATTAGAGGATTTGGCTATTTCAGCCACACCAGGTGTAAAGTCCAGCACACAGCCATGCAATCTCCATAAACAAACATTGGCAGTAGAATGGCCTCACTGAAGAGCTCATTGACTTTCAACGTGGCACTGTCATAGGATGCCACCTTTTCCAACAAGTCAGTCAAATTTCTGCTCTGCTAGAGCTGCCCCGGTCACCCGTAAGTGCTATTATTGTGAAGTGGAAAAGTCTAGTAGCAAACACGGCTCAGCCGCAAAGTAGTAGGCCACACAAGCTCACAGAACGGCACAGGCGAGTGCTTAAGCACGTAGCGTTTAAAAATGGTCTGTCCTCAGTTGCAACACTCACTACCGAGTTCGAAACTGCCTCTGGAAGCAACGTCAGCACAATAACTGTTTGTCGGAAGCTTGATGAAATGGGTTTCCATGGGCGAGCAGCCCAAGCGTCGGGTGGAGGGGTGTAAAGCTCGCAGCCATTGGACTCTGGAGCAGAGGAAGCGCGCTCTCTGGAGTGATGAATCACGTTTCACCACGTGCCAGTCCGACTGATGAATCTGGGTTTGGAGGATGCCAGGAGTACGCAACCTGCCGACTGCATAGTGAATAATGGTTTGGGGCTGTTTTTCATGGTTCAGCCTAGGCCCCTTAGTTCCAGTGAAGGGAAATCTTGACTCTTCAGCATACATGACATTCTTGACATTTCTGTGCTTCCAATTTTGTGGCAATAGTTGGGGAAATGCCCTTTCCTGTTTCAGCATAACAATGCCCTGTGCACAAAGCGAGGTCCATACAGAGATGGTTTGTCGAGATCGGTGTGGAAGAACTTGACTGGCCTGCACAGAGCCCTGACCTCAAGCCCATCTAACACCTTTGGAATGAATTGGAACGCCGACTGCAAGCCAGGCCTAATTGCCCAACATCAGTGCCCGACCTCCCTATTGTATTTATGGCTGAATGGAAGCAAGACCCTGCAGCAATGTTCCAACATCTAGTGGAAAGCCTTCCCAGAAGAGTGGAGGCTGTTATGGCAGCATATGGGGACCAACTCCATATTAAGGCCCATGAGTTTGGAATGAGATGTTCAACGAGGAGGTGTCCACATACCTTTGGTCATGTAGTGTCTTCTTTTAACTCAGTTTGCTTCTGAGTATGGTTGTCTTCATTAGCATATTTCTAAGTGTGTGTCTATATACGTATGCATGTCCACAGAAGCGGTGTAGTAGGACCCACTGATCTTTTTATTAACTGCACAAGGGCAACAAATTGAGTTTCAGATGATGTCGGGTTTAATGTGTAGTCAATACACACACACCACAGCAAGTTAAGTGAAATGTGATCAATATAGCCATGATTGGACTGGTGCTTGGTGTATTGCTGCAGAGGGACTTCCTTTTTGGAGGAGGTCAGGTGACGCAGACAATTCTGTTTATTTCTACTTTTTTCTCTCTTTCTCACCCTGCCCTCCCTTACTGAGTCGCACCCCAGTTCAAAACGCTCTCAATACATTGCTATTTCTCTTTACAGGGATTCTACATATGACTAATGATTGTAATGTCTTTAAAGGTACAAAAGGAAAGGCTCTTCCTCTCTGGGTTTGGACCTGCGGTCTCAGGCCGTGAGCTGGGCTGAGTCTGGCCCAGAGAAGAAGAGAGTGGACAGGAGACAGAGACCCAACCGCTACTTCTCCCCCACCGTCCGCCAGCTGCTGATGTCTGATGGCAAACCCACGCTGCCCAGACCTCCACCAGAGGACACCACAACCACCACCTTACCCTTCATCCCTGTGCCCTCCTGTCTGGAAGGTGAGGCAGAGGGGGGTGGCTCTGCCAAAGGCCAGGGCTCCTGGGTCAACCCCCTGGGGGTGTATGACTCCTCCACGTCCCTGTGGCTCCAGGGGAAGGGGAAGGCGGAGCATGGCAAGGCAGAGGAACAACCTTCTACTCCCAGGGACAATGCAGCCGTCATGCTGGCTGAACGGGTGGAAGACTTCAATAGGAGGCTGAGGGAAACCCCCACAGACACACACACCTGGCTTCAGTTTGTCCTCTTCCAGGTACACTACTCAATGTTAAAACCCCATAATTACACACCACACCAATTAGTCCATTCAAATCACATGAAATTTTACTAGGGCCAAGAGTATTTCCGGGACATTTCAACGTGTCAGGAAAAATTCTAGTCCCTGGCCTGTATCTTGATACAACAAATCACATAATAACTTCCAGAACTGTATTACAGGACGAGGTAGCTGGGGCGCCTGGGGTGTTTGCTGACATCTCTGAGAATGAGAGCGAGCGGCGGAAGAGGTCAGTGCGGGCCACGCTGGAGAAGAAGGTAGCCATTTTGGATCGAGCAGTGGAGAATAACCCGAGCTGCGTGGAACTGAAGCTGGAGCGACTGCGGCTCTGTAGGGAGCTGTGGGAGCCGGCAGCCCTGCTGAAGGAGTGGAAAAAGCTGGTGTTCCTGCACCCCAACAGTGCCCCCCTGTGGAGGAAGTACCTGCTGTTCATGCAGAGCCACTTCAGTACCTTCTCCGTGTCAAAGGTCAACACGGTATACGGGAAGTGTCTGAGCACGCTGGCGGCGGTGCAGGATGGGAGCATGGTTTCTCACCAGATGCTGCCGGGCACTGATGAACACATGCTGGGTAATGGTCCAAGCCACATACTATATACTTTATATTTAATAATGTTTGCATTAATAACATTAAGAACTTTTCCCCCGAGATAGCTTCTACATTATAGACAGAGGATTACTGAAATGTGCACTAACTCACAAACTTGTTCTGTTTGGTTGTGATGGAAAGTCATTGGTTTTTGCTTTCTCATCTTTTATTCACTGGCTGTACTGCAGAGGGGCTGAGACTTGAGAAGCATTAGCCAATGTAAATATTTGTAGAGGCGAGCAGAGAGCGAGTATTATGGTTCAGGTTTCCCCTTGTCATTGTGTCCTGTCCTGCTGCTGTATTGAACTGTATGTGGTTCATTGTGTATGTTCGGACTGTGTCTGTCACCATGAGAGTTGAAGAGTGGATTAGTTGTCATTCTATTGGAAGTGAAAGCTGCTGTTGTCTCTGCCGGAGTGTGTGCTTGTTTATGTACAGTGTTGTGAAAAAGTATTTGCCCCATTTCTGATTTTCCCTATTTTTGCATATTTTTCAAACTGAAATATCAGATCTTTAACCAAAACCTAATATTAGATAAAGGGAACCTGAGTTTGCAAATAACAAAAAAAGTGCTACTTATTTTATGTATCACATAACAAAGTTATGCAACACCCAATTCCCTGTGTGAAACAGTAATTGCCCCTGTACACCCAAAAACTTACACCATTGAATCATCTGTCCATAAAATATTATTCCAAGAGTCTTGATGATTATTCAGGTGCTTCCAGGTGTTTTTTGGCAAACTTGATTCAACTTTTTGGATGAGATGGGTCCTATTGAGTCTGACGAAACCCAAACACTGCATTCCACTGTATGAACCTCATACCAACGGACAAGCATGGTGGTGGTTTGGGGATGCTTTGCTGCCTCAGGATCTGGACGACTTGCCTAATAGAAGGAACCATGAATTCTGCTCTGTATCAGAGAATTCTACAGGAGAATGTCAGGCAATCCGTCTGTGAGCTGAAGTGCAGCTGGGTGATGCAGCAAGACAATGATCCAAAACACAAAATTAAGTCTACATGAAAATGGTTAAAAAGCAACAAATTTGAAGTTTTGAAATGGCCTAGTCAAAGTCCCGACCTAATCCCAATTGAGATGTTGTGGCAGGATTTGAAACGAGTAGTTCATGCTTGAAAACTCACAGATGTCAATGAGTTACTGCAGTTCTGCATGCAAGAATGGGCCAAAATTCCTCCACAGCGATGCGAGAGACTGGTCAACAACTACAGGAAGCATTTGGTTGCAGTCATTGCAGATAAAGGTGGCACAACCAGTTATTGAGTGTAAGGTGGCAATTACCTTTTCACACAGGGGAATTGAGTGTTGTATAATATTGTTAATTAAATAAAATAAGTATACTCATTTTGGGGTGTTATTTGTAAATTAGGTTTTGTTTGAAGATAGTATTCAGTATAAAAAATATAGAAAATCAGAAAGGGGACAATTCTTTTTCACGGCACTGTATCTCCTTTAAACTCCTTTCAGAAGTCTTTGGTATGGATTTGATGTGGTTATAATCTGTCATGACAGACTAAATTTAATTAATGTGTATCATGATGTCATTGCCAGATGTCTGTGGATGTGGCACAAGGCCTCATTCAGTAGACAAATGTGGAATTGTGCAGCTAGAAATGTCATAAATAGAACTGACAAGATTCCTTTTTCCCAATGACTGACAATTATATATGTTTTATACAGTACACATCTATCTGCAATGTTCTATAACATATTTCATTCTCCTGAACAGACCCCTAAACAGGTTTGTGCTGCGTAATGTTTCTGACCACTGACAGGAGATGAGGAACAGATGGACTAGGGGAGAAGGAGGGTGAGAAAGGGAGAGAGGATCATGGATGTCCACTCCAGTGTCCATGCTGCTGAGCAATGATATGAGTACTACAGTCCTGGACTAGCCTCCTGGCCCTCTGGCATCTGCCCCTCAATTAGCCTAATGAAACTATCATCTAGTTAGACTAGCTGTCCAGTGGTCAGTCTGGGCTGGACATGGAACTGTCTTGTCAGGGCTTTAGCCTGCTGAACAATGATAAGGATGGGATGCACTCCAGGAGCATTTCAAGTACAGCCTTAATTTGATTAAAAATAATGTCAAGGTAATGATAAGGTTTAAACAATCAGAAACAGAAGCGAGGGCCTCACATTCTTTAGCCCAGGGTTTCCCAAACTTGGTCCCACTCAAACAGTCCTATCTGTTGACCACAGCTAACTGTTATGTAAGGGTAGAAAACTTTGTTATGGATTTGATGTTATCCAGCGATGCTTCGATTATTGAAATCACCTGGAATTGTATTGAACATAGTGGAACTATTTAGGTTTATAGATCAACTACTGCAAATCATGGAAAATAGGCTAGCTGTTTCAGGTTCAACCATAGAAAATAGGCTAGCTGTTTCAGGTTCAACCATAGAAAATAGGCTAGCTGTTTCAGGTTCAACCATAGAAAATAGGCTAACTGTTTCAGGTTCAACCATAGAAAATATGCTAGCTGTTTCAGGTTCAACCATAGAAAATAGGCTAGCTGTTTCATGTTCAACCAATGTATGTCATCACTCATGACATCTTTGGTATTCTCAACTAGACCTAATAGATACAAAAGCTCTTCAATTGTTTTACTGTTATAAGATGATGGTCCCAGACTCCCTCTTGTGGTTGAATAGTACATATTCTAGCATATCTGAAGCTGCACTGTGGACGGATCAAACAGTGTGGGAGATGTACGCCGTATGTACTAACATTTGACCATAGCCTCTGCTTACATTGCAGTGTTTGGCATATATCTCCACCTGACCTCTGAGGGAGACTATTTTTGACTGTTTGGTTCCTTTTTGAAAATGCAGACGGTCTCTGTACTGGCAGTACAAGGCAGGTAGCCTGGTCCCAGATCTGTTTGTGCTGTCTTGCCAACCCCTATGGCCATTGACAGCACAAACAGATCTGGGACCAGGTTACAAGTCAGGGCAATGTAACCCCAACTTAAAGGGAACATCTGCAGGAGACGGCTGCATTAATTATAACTTGATAATTATTCAGAATAATGAAGACTACTGTGAGGGGCAATAAAAAGATTTTGAGAAGCTGACCTATCATGTGACCTCAGGGATGTGCAGATTTAATTTGCCTGCTGAATTTTTCATTCAGGGAAGATTATCTATCTGTTATTACTTACAAAAAAAAAAAATCTCACTTTCTTCCTAATCATGCTATTTGTTTCTCTCAAAGTCTGAGGATTTTTCAATTAATTCATCTTTAAGAGCTCATACTAAACTAATGCACACGTGCTGGTTCTAATAGGTGTAACTGAACTGGGTGATCTGTGTGAGGAATTATAATTAATGATGTGGTATTGTATGCTCTCTCCTCTCTCTCTGCAGCAATCTTCCTCCAGCAGTGTCATTTCCTCAGGCAGGCTGGCCACTCAGAGAAAGCTGTGTGTCTGTTCCAGGGCCTACTGGACTTCACCTTCTTCAAACCAGACACTGTCAAGGACCTACCCACCAGACAACAGGTACACACACACACAGTCATTCCCCAAGTTCCTCTGCAAAGAACACACATGTTCCAACACATGTACTCATATACAGCTGGTATCTCCCTCCAGAATAGACTGATGATGAATTGGTGTTACTGTATTGGCTGTTTATCCAAAGCCAGTGCACCAATGCTGTTTGTTTTTTGTCACTGGCATTAAAGCAGTGCTGGGACCCTCTCCACAGAGTGCCCTTCAGACTGGTCTGGGCCTTGTCACTTTACACACTACATGGATACTTTGCTAAGGGTGTTGTTTTAAAATGCATGACCAGGTTTTAATAGAGACCTTTTTCCAGCAGTGGGGCATTCTAATTTGAGAGAACACATAATGGCCTGTTTGCTCTTCTGTCAGAACTGCTGCAGTGGCTCACAGCTCACTGTCCTCCCAGCACCAGCAACATTACATAACGGAAACATAATTCTGAATGTATAATACCTCAAATGAAGCAAGGGCATGTTGCTATGTGTGTGTCCACATGGTAAACACAGCATTAGCTTTTATGAACTGTTTTAATTGATCAGGGTTGTATTTGTTGATGAGAGACCGTCCCTTAACACTATGTCTCTGTTCCAAGGCCTATACTAGCGTAGTACTATAATGAAGCAATATGTATTGGCTATGCATTTCAAGTGGTATGGATAGTGTGGCTATTGGAAAATAGGTCAATTGAGCTTTGTATTGTTAAGATATCACACCATATAGGATTTCTCTACCGAATTTGGAAGTACTCATGCCCAAAGCCCCACGTTCAGAGCCTATCTGTCTTTTGTCTCAGAGACGGTGATATTTAATAAGAATGTAAATGGGTTGGATCCCAACGCTGCCACTAAATCTAACATTACTATATGGATATATAAAAATAATTTAGAAAATGATCCAAGCAATGTGTCCTCCAGAAACGAATGCAGTATTAAACAGGACCACCTTTTATTCCACACTAATGTGTTTCTGCTGTTCTCCATGGAGGTCTGGTCTGCTGATCACTGCAGCACTGTGTGACGGCAGAGAGAGGCATGCACTACCATGGAGGGACTAATTAATTCTACCTAGTTATTGTCCTGCAGGCTTTTCCTGCAGTTCAGTCTGTTGTTCTTCTTGTCAGGAGAACTGCTGACCTCAGCGCAGATGGAGACAACTGCCCATCAACCCATGAATCATGATATGTTTACAAATGATTACATTGTTGAAATACCCAACATTCCCTCTCCTCCACCCTCTGTGTGATTGTACAGTATTTATTACTGTAGTATTGAGGGATTGATATAATTATCTGTGTTGTATTAAACCCTCCCTTTGGCCTTTGCCCCTTTGTGGTCCTTCAGGTGGAGTTCTTTGAGCCATTCTGGGACAGTGGGGAGCCCCGTGTCGGGGAGAGAGGGGCCAGTGGATGGAGAGCCTGGATGACCCAGCAGGAGAGAGGGGGCTGGCTCCAACCCAGTGAACAAGGTTAACAACTTTATAGCCTTGCCTGTACTAAAACCTGTGCTAACACTTTACATGGTTGCTCTTATTTCTGTGTTATAACACTGTAATTACACTAGTAGCACGTTAGGACGTTTTGGCGACGTAAGTCATAGTGTTGTAATGTTAACCTTTGGAACCTCTGTGTGACAGATGATGGAGATGAAGAAGATCAGGAGGAATTGGAGGTGAAGGATAAAACCTGGCCCAAGTGGAGGATCTGGTTGGATGTGGAGACGTCACGCGAGGCCATCCATTGGCTGCCATGGAGGCCGGACAAAACCAAGGGCCAATCGGTGGAGGACTGTGAGGACCCGGACCGACAGGTATTGGCTGTGATTACTGGTGATAGTGGTGCCAAAACTGGGATATATCTACCATTAAAAACTGGGTTCCTACTGTTGCTATTTATGTCTTACCACTTGCCTGCATGTGTGTGTTCTATGTAGGTGCTGTTTGATGACATTGGGCCGTCTATGATCCGACTGGCCCGCCCAGACCTCCAGCTATGTCTTCTTCTGTCCTTCCTGCACTTCCTGGGTCTGCCTGCTGACACTTCCTGTTACAGCGCCCCCTCCTGTAGCCTGCTGCTGGATGATCAGGCTCTACTGGGGGATGTTCACCACCCTGACTCACCACTGACCTCTTATGCCCTCCCTGTTCCTGGGGTCAGCCCCGTGGGTCACATGACCTCACTGCAGGGTGCCAGGAGGGGGGTGGGGCTGTGTAAGCAGGGGGAGGAGTTTGTAGACAACGTGTTCCAGATGGTTCTGCCTCTGTTCTCTGCTCAGGAAAGAGCTGTCCTCTCACTACACTGGATCCAGTATGAGAAGCTCAAGGTAAACCCAGGTTACCCCAGCCATAAGCTTTAGAGCCAGGCAAGCATATGCTCAGCCAAGTTCAATTACTTTGGTAATCGTGAAGGAAATTTAAGTTCATTGTAGTCAGGATGAAATGTACGTATTTTCATTCCATTTTAATGCTGAACTTTGTGTCCTTCCCCCTCTCATTCTCCATTGAGATTCTCCCACTAATGCTCATGTCTCTCCTGTCCTTCCACTCTGTATGTAACATTAAGGTGCTGAGGTGCGTGCGCGGCAGGAACAAGAAGCGTGTGAAATCCCAGGGGAAGAGGAGCAAGCGCCTGGCCAAGCGCCTGCTGAAGGAGCCAGAGAACCGGGGCCGCCTCAGCCTGTGGAGGGAGTACGCCCACCTGGAGTGGCTGCTAGGGAATTTGGACGAGGCCCACAAGGTGTTCGACACAGCCCTGGGACTGGGCGTGGCAGGAGGGCTGGCAGACCCTGCCCTGTGTGACCTCTGCCTGCTCTACGCCCAGCTGGAGGTGGAGGAGGCCTGGCGAAGGGATATGGGCGGGGCAGGGACGACTGTTACGACCGCCATGTCTTCACCAGCGGTCTATATCCTCACCAAGCTAGCAGAGGGTAGTTCATATGCCCCCTTCTTGGGACAGTTGGCTCCAGTGGCTGTGCTGAAGGCCAGGAAGGCCTATGAGCAGGCTGTGGTGAGCTCCCTGCCTGGGCAGGAGGAAGGGGCCGTGGGGCAGGGGCAATCCAAGAAGTCCAGGCAGGTCAAAGGTCTGGTGGGGTGTTACGCCCTATTCCAGTACCTGACTGTGGGGGTTGATGCTGCTGATGCTGTCTACAACCTGGCCAGAAAGAGGCTGGAGCAACACTCCAGTATGTCAGCCCAGGAGTCAGCTAGCAGTGAAGTAATGTGTGACATACAGACACTGAGCTCTGTCTCAGAGTGTGAGGCCCTGGCTGTCCAGCAGGTGGCGCTGCTGCGCTACCACACCAGCACCAACGTGTACCCACTTAGCCATATCAGACTGGCGCTGACCTCGGCCCTGGCCCACTTTGCCTCCAGCACTTCTCTGTGGCAGTTGTATGTGCAGGTGGAGAACCGCTACCATAGCGCTGGCAGGGCTCGCCGCTTCTTCCACAGCGTGACCAAGGCTAGTGCCAGTGTCGTGCCACGCCTGTTCGCCATCAGCGCAGAGCAGCAAAGGAAGCAGCTAGTGGACTCTGTTCAGAGGTGAGAACACTGAAGATGAAGGCTCTAATCAGTATCACTTAATCTAATAATGTCAATAACAAGACACACAAACACAAAAAGGGAATAGAACTACTGTAGTAGCTCACATTTAGATTCATTTCGTGGATGTTTTTTCATGAGTTATTGTTTTCTTCTTGGCAGGTCTGATTGCTATGGTGACACCCTCTCCAGCCTGCCAGAGAACGGCCTGAGCAACCGTATCCGCTCGCTGTTTGAGAATGCCATAGCAACAGAGCACGGGGTCCACTGTCCGTTGCTGTGGAGGATGTACATGAACTTCCTGGTAAAAAGATGCCTCTTTAAAACATGAACTTCCTGTTAAGACACCTCTTTAAAACACCCTTAAATCATTGCAGTTATCAGAACCTCAGGTTTGTTCCAACAGCCGAGGGATGAAGGAGACTTGGAAGTATTGCTGAAGCTGGTGTTTTGTTGTGTTGTAGCTAACGTCAGGTGTTTTATTGTGTGTTGTAGCTGACATCTGGTGTGTTGTTGTGTGTTGTAGCTGACGTCTGGTGTTTTGTTGTATGCTGTAGGTGTCAGAGGGGAAGGTGGAGAAGGGAAGAGGTATCTTCTACAAGGCTCTACAGGACGTCCCATGGGCAAAGGTGGGCACAGTGACCGATGAAATTATTAAACAGTGATAATTAGTTAGCTCTTTGGTGTGTTTTGGTCACAATATATGACATGGTTTCTGACGTGTGTGTGTGTGCTCACGTGTGTCCATCCAAAGGGTTTATACATGGACGCGGTGCAACTCTTCCCTGAGCACGTGCAGGAGTTCCTGGACCTGATGACCGAGAAGGAGCTCAGACTGAGGGTTCCCATGGAGGAGGTGGACATACTGCTGGAGGACTGAGGCTCTAAAACCCTTCCCACAGTGCACTGGGGCCTGGCTTCCTCAGACACTCCACTGTGGATACCCGAAGTTGTGCACTGACCAATAGAACAACCAAGTGTCCTCATGAAGAAGACCATTTTACTTTTCAAACAGACGTGTGAATAAATGATGTTACACTTATTAATGTTAATTCAATATTGTGATGGATTGCAAAATCCATATTTTTATATTTCCAGCTTTTTATGGATTCTTAATCCATATTTTGATTAACATAATATCCTATTTTTCTGTCAAAGATTTGTTTTGAATTTTTTTTTTTTTTTTATGGACTGAAATAAATGTTTTGTTTCCCAATACTGGCCTATCAACCTTTATTTAAGAATGAGCTCTGAGCTTTCAGACAATGTGAACCCTGAGGGATGCTTGTGTGCATTTCCTGCGTGGATAACGACATCATCACAGCTTAACAGTGTGGAAAGGAGCACACCTGAGTGTACACTTCAGAGCCCGGAAGAAGAGAGGAAACACACGAGGGTAGAGAAGCTTTGTATAGTCTTTTTAATGATTGTCCTTCAGAGTAGTAGAGCATCTACTCTGGCTGTCTCGGGTGAGTGATGCTTCTGATGACCTTGAACCTATGATGATTTTCCTCTGTCAGTTTACTGGATTGGCCTCGATCTACTACATACTACTCAGGCTATGATGTAATATTTCATTAGTGAAATATACAACGCCTTCGGAAAGTATTTAGACCCCCTTGATTTTTCCCACATATTGTTCGGTTACAGTCTTATTCTAAAATGGATTTAATTGTTTTTTTCCCTCATCAATTTACACACAATATCCCATAATGACAAAGCAAAAGCAGGCTTTTATACATTTTGGCATATAAAAAACTGAAATCACATTTACATAAGTATTCAGACCCCTTACTCAGTACTTTGTTGAAGCACCTTTGGCTGTAATTACAGCCTCAAGTCTTAGGTATGACGCTACAAGCTTGGCACACCTGTATTTGGGGAGTTTCTCCCATTTTTCTCTGCAGATCCTCTCAAGCTCTGTCTGGTTGGATGGGGAGTATTGCTGCACAGCTATTTTCAGGTCTCTCCAGAGATGTTCGATCGGGTTCAAGTACAAGCTCTGGCTGGGCCACTCAAGGGAATTCAGAGACTTATCCTGAAGCCACTCCTGCATTGGTTGTGTGCTTAGGGTCGTTGTCCTGTTGGAAGGTGAACCTTCACCCCAGTCTGAGGTCCTGAGCAGGTTTTCATCAAGGAGCTCTGTGCTTTGTTCTGTTCATCTTTGCCTCCATCTTGACTTGTCTCCCAGTCCCTGCTGCTGAAAAACATCCCCACAGTATGATGCTGCCACAACCATGCTACACCATAGGGATGGTGCCAGGTTACTCCAGAACTGACACTTGGCATTCAGGCCAAAGAGTTCAATCTTGGTTTCATCAGACCAGAGAATCTTGTTTCTCATGGTCTGAGAGTCCTTTAGATGCCTTTTACTGAGGAGTGGCTTCCGTCTGGCCGCTACCATAAAAGGCCTGATTGGTAGAGTGCTGCAGAGATGGTTGCCCTCCTGGAAGGTTCTCCCATCTCCACAGAGGAACTCTGGTGCTCTGTCAGAGTGACCATCGGGTTCTTGGTCACCTCCCTGACCAAGGCCCTTCTCCCCCGACTGCTGAGTTTGGCTGGGTGGCCAGCTCTCGGAAGAGTCTTGGTGGTTCCAAACTTTTTCCATTTAAGAATGATGGAGGCCGCTGTGTTCTTGGGAACCTTCAATACTGCACAATCTTGTCTTGGAACTCTACAGACAATTCCTTCGACCTCATTGCTTGGTTTTGGCTCTGACGTGCACTGTCAACTGTGGGACCTTATGTAGACAGTTGTGTGCCTTTCCAAATCATGTCCAATCAATTGAATTTACCACAGGTGGACTCCAATCAAGTTGTAGAAACATCTCAAGGATGATCAATGGAAACAGAATGCGCCTGAGCTCATTTTCGAATCTCATAGCAAAGGGTCTGAATTATTACAGTACCAGTCAAAAGTTTTAGAAAACCCATCAGAGTCCCTGGGTTCGCGCCCAGGCTCTGTTGTAACCGGCCGCGACCGGGAGGTCCGTGAGGCGACGCACAATTGGCCTAGCGTCGCCCGGGTTAGGGAGGGCTTGGTCGGTAGGGGTGTCCTTGTCTCATCGCGCACCAGCGACTCCTGTGGCGGGCTGGGTGCAGTGTGCGCTAACCAAGGTGGCCAGGTGCACGGTGTTTCCTCCGGCGCATTGGTGCGGCTGGCTTCCGGGTTGGATGCGCCCGTACGGGAGTTGTAGCGATGAGATAAGATAGTAGCTACTACAACAATTGGATACCACGAAATTGGGGAGAAAAAGGGGTAAAATGAAAAAAATAAAATAAAAAAGTTTTAGAAAACCTACTCATTCAATGGTTTTTCTTTAATTTTTTACTATTTTCTACATTGTAAAATAAATAGCGAAGACACAACTATGAAATAACATATGGAATCATGTAGTTACCAAAAAAGTATTAAACATATTTTATATTTGAGATTCTTCAAAATAGCCACCCTTTGCCTTGATGACAGCTTTGCACACACTTGGCAATCTCTCAACCAGCTTCACCTGGAATGCTTTCCCAACAGTCTTGAAAGAGTTCCCACATATGGTAAGCACTTGTTGGCTGCTTTTCCTTCACTCTGCGGTCAAACACATCCCAAACCATCTCAATTGGGTTGAGGTCGGGTGATTTGTGGAGGCCACGTCATCTGATGCATCACTCTACTTCTTGATCAAATAGCCCTTACACAGCCTGGAGGTGTGTTGGGTCATTATCCTGTTGAAAATCAAATGATAGTCCGACTAAGCGGCAAACAGATGGAATGGCGTATTGCTGCAGAATGCTGTGGTAGCCATGCTGGTTAAGTGTGCGTTTTAATTATAAATAAATCACAGACAATGTCACCAGCAAAGCACCCCCACACCATCACACCTCCTCTTCAATGCTTCACGGTGAGAACCACACATGCAGAGATCATCCGTTCACCAACTCTGCGTCTCACAAAGACATGGCGGTTGGAACAAAAAATATCAAATTTGGACTCATTAGACCAAAGGACAGATTTCCACCGGCCTAATGTCCATTGCTCATGTTTCTAGGCCCAAGAAAGTCTCTTCTTATTATTGGTGTCCTTTAGTAGTGGTTTCTTTGCAGCAATTCGACCATGAAGGCCTGATTCACACAGTCTCTGAACAGTTGAGTTTGAGATGTGTCTGTCACTTGAACTCTGTGAAGCATTTTTTTGGGCTGCAATTTCTGAGGCCGGTAACTCTAATGAATTTATCCTCTGCAGCAGAGGTAACTCTGGATCTTCCTTTCCTGTGGTGGTCCTCATGAGAGCCAGTTTCATCATAACGCTTGATGGTTTTGCGATTGTACTTGAAACTTTCAAAGTTTTTGAAATTTTCTGTATTGACTGACCTTCATGTCTTAAAGTAATGATGGACTGTCATTTCTCTTTGCTAATTTGATCTGTTCTTGCCATAATATGGATTTTTACCAAATAGGGCTGTCTTCTGTATACCACCCCTACCTTGTCACAACACAACTGATTGGCTCAAATGCATTAAGAAGGAAAGAAATTCCACAAATCAACTTTTAACAAGGCACACCAGTTAATTTAAATACATTCCAGGTGAGTACGTCATGAAGCTGGTTGAGAGAATGCCAAGAGTTTGGAAAGCTGTCATCAAGGCAAAGGGTGGGTACTTTGAAGAATCTCAAATCTCAAATATTTAGATTTGTTTAACACTTTATTGGTTACTACAGTTGAAGTTGGAAGTTTACATACACCTTAACCAAACATATTTAAACTCAGTTTTTCACAATTTGTGACGTTTAATCCTTGTAAAAATGCCCTGCCTTAGGTCAGTTAGGATCACCACTTTATTTTAAGAATGTGAAATGTCAGAATAATAGTTGAGAGAATGATTTATTTAGCTTTTAATTCTTTCATCACATTCCCAGTGGGTCAGAAGTTTACATACACTGAATTAGTATTTGGTAGCATTGCCTTTAAATTGTTTAACTTGGGTCAAACATTTTGGGTAGCCTTCCACAAGCTTCCCACAAAAAGTTGGGTGAATTTTGGCCCATTCCTCCTGACAGAGCTGGTCTAACTGAGTCAGGTTTGTAGGCCTCCTTGCTCACAAACACTTTTTCAGTTCTGCCCACAAATGTTCTATAGGATTGAGGTCAGGGCTTTGTGATGGCCACTCCAATACCGTGACATTGTTGTCCTTAAGCCATTTTGCCACAACTTTGGAAGTATGCTTGGAGTCATTGTCCTTTTGGAAGACCCATTTGCGACCAGGCTTTAACTTCCTGACGGATGTCTTGAGATGTTGCTTCAATAAATCCACATAATTTTCCCTCCCTCGTGATGCCATCTATTTTGTGAAGTGCACCAGTCCCTCCTGCAGCAAAGCACTTCCACAACATGATGCTGCCACCCCCGTGCGTCACGGTTGGGATGGTGTTCTTCAGCTTGCAAGCCTGCACTTTTTCCTCCAAACATAACGATGGTCATTATGGCCAAACAGTTCCATTTTTGTTTCATCGTTTTCTCCAAAAAGTCCAATCTTTGTCCCCATGTGCAGTTGCAAACCGTAGTCTGGCTTTTTTATGGCGGTTTTGGAGCAGTGGCTTCTTCCTTGCTGAGCGGCCTTACAGGTTATGTCGATATAGGACTAATTTTTACTGTGGATATAGATACTTTTGTACCTGTTTCCTATAGCATTTTCACAAGGTCCTTTGCTGTTGTTCTGGGATTGATTTGCACTTTTCGCACCAAAGCACGTTCATCTCTAGGAGACAGAACGCGTCTCCTTCCTGAGCGATAGGACAGCTGTGTGGTCCCATGTTGTTTATACTTGCGTACTATTGTTTGTACAGATGAACTTGGTACATTCAGGCGTTTGGAATCCATTGACTTGTGGAGGTCTACAAGGTTTTTTTCTGAGGTCTTGGCTTATTTCTTTTGATTTTCCCATGATGTCAAGCAAAGAGGCACTGAGTTTGAAGGTAGGCCTTGAAATAAATCCACAGGTACACCTCCAATTGACTCAAATGATGTCAATTAGCCTATCAGAAGCTTCTAAAGCCATGACATAATTTTCTGGAATTTTCTAAGCTGTTTAAAGGCACAGTCAACTTAGTGTATGTAAACTTCTGACCCACTGGAATTTTGATACAGTGAATTATACGTGAAATAACCTGTCTGTAAACGATTGTTGTTAAAATGACTTGTGTCATGCACAAAGTAGATGTCCTAACCGACTTGCCAAAATGAATGTTTGAAAAGAAATTTGTGTAGTGGTTGAAAAACAAGTTTTATTGGCTCCAACCTAAGTGTATGTAAACTTCCGACTTCAACTGTACATGATTCCATCTGTTATTTCATAGTTCAGATGTCTTCACTATTATTCTACACTGTAGAAAATAGTACAAATAAAGAAAAACCCTTGAACTTAGGTGTTAGGTGTTCTAGGTGAACTTAGGTGTTCTAAATATTTTGACCGGTAGTGTATGTGTGCGTAAGCAGGCACATTTTCTAATACATTAGTGTTTGGGATTGTGTGTGTGTGAGAGAGATGTAATTGTAATTGTTATTTATTGTAATTGTTGCTTTCAGAACATTTGAAAAGGTTTTCTGTTTGATTGTAAAGTCATTGAATATCTCTTTGTAGCGTTCTATTCAAGGGCTTCATATTTTAAGAAATACTTCAACGTAATGTGTTTTTGTACATGGTTCTGGTCAAGCTGGTTTGGCTGGTGATATTTTCCTTTAACTACGCTGTGAAATGTTACCATGTTGCCATCCCGTCTATTTGAAAAGCAAAACATTTGGGCTCGAGATGGATGGTCGGAGACTAGAGGTGGCGAGGGACTCCAAGGTACTATTCTTTCACTATGAGCACCCACACATGGACATGAAGACCATCAATCCAGGCTTTGTTGCCCTCATCCTCTCTGGCCATTATTATTGGTGTTTCTGTGTGTCTAAACGCATGAAAGCAAAACTCCTTTTACACTAGATTCAGTACAATATCACTGCTACCCTCTCATCATAACTTTTCCCTATCTCTTGGTCCATCACTATTGCTAGGTGGTGGTATGAAAGAAAGCTCAGCTGGAGAAAAGGAGATTCCAGTTTGAAGTCATTGAGGCAGTTGGTGGGAAGAAATAATGACTGATACAGTAAATCTGACCTCTTATAATGTAATGCCCTCTATGGTACTCTCATTTTTTAAATGCAGGTTCAGGGGCAGGACAACCACCTGGAACAGCAAGAAGCTACCATGACACACTTTGTGGCATTGTACTTTAATAGTTTTGTTGGTTGTAGTAGTTTTGTTAATTGTCTAAGTGTTTATTAGTTATCGCTCAGTTTATTTACATGCAAAGTTGTTATCCACTTATCTCCTTCCTCCCTGATTGAAACAACAGCTGTCAGCTGCACATTATGGAAATATTCTAACATTAATTCATGAACATGAATCACATGAATTCTAACTTGTTCCTTCAATCAAATAGTAAAACAAGAATTTACCATGGTTAACTAAAAAAAAATCTATATATACTTTACTTCAGATAAAAATCTGAAATACAGAACAGTTTCCCAAATGGTTTATGTATTATTATTGTACTTCAAGAGGTAATACTTAGGTTATGGTAACAGACCAGAATACAGTTTGTTCATTTGTTCAGAAACCCAACTTTTATTTAATAGCTGCAGAATTGACTACCAAACAGCTGACTACATCTAGACCCAACGATACAATGAACACATAAGGAAACGTTTTACTAGGCGATAATAACAGTTTCGAAGCAGTAAGTGAAAGACTAGAATGTTGCCGAGGTGAGTTCTGTCCATGTTTAGAGGTACAGGCCCTCTGGTGTCCCTTCCTGTTTCTTGTACAGCACGTTCTCCTTTGACTTCTTAAAGTCCTCATTAGTCACCTTCATCCTGCGCTCTCTCAGAGCCATCAGCCCTGCCTCTGTACAAATGGCCTGAGAGAGAGAGAGACAAAGTTACAAACACTAACAGTGAAAATGCATTGAGGTGCCACAGGATGACAGCAAAACCAGAAGGTGAAAGTAAAATAAAGATGGGTTTATTCAAAGAGAACAAATCATAGTTATGCTGAGAAGTAGATGGTAAATGTTCATTCTTCCCTGTCCTCAGTGATTCTCCAAAGAACAAAGAGACAGGATGTCATTTAAAACCCCCAATGCAGTGCCTTAGACCACTGCGCCACTCAGGAGGCCCCTACACAGATTCTAACCAGATGTTGGAACTGAAAAGCAACTATTTCCATTGATCATTAATTCCCTACTAACCCCTAGTCCTCTGCTTTGTGTATTATCTTAACATTTCCAGAAAGAGGTATATACAGTATGCTGCATTTTTACAATTAGTCTAATTACTATGCCCCAGCTGGTTGCTGTAACGTCAGTATTGCACCTTGATGTCAGCTCCGGAGAGGTCATCCTTGGCTAGGATCAGGTCATCCAGGATCACATCGTCTGCCACAGTCATCCTGCTGGTGTGGATCTGGAAGATCCTTCGCTTGGTCTTCTCATCCGGCAAGGGGAACTCTATTTTTCGGTCAATACGGCCTGATGAGTGGGGGCACACACAAAGATATCAAATCAGAGGAGCTGCTACACGGGGCAATCACATAAGATCTCTCCAATCATTACTTCATTTAGGTGGGCATAGCCAGTATTGTATTTTCTTTTGAAGATTCATAGCCATATGATCATGTTATTGTGTACCTGGTCTGATGAGTGCAGGGTCCAGGGTCTCTATCCTGTTGGTGGCCATAATGACCTTAACATCTCCTCTGGAGTCAAAGCCATCCAGCTGGTTGAGAAGCTCCAGCAAAGTCCTTTGGATCTCCCGCTCCCCTCCTGAGTTAGAGTCATATCTGCAGAGGACACAGCACTCAGCACAGCCTCAACCACTGAGACACACCATACTATTGTAGAGATGTCCTCCTATACATGGAAGTTCATCGAAGTATACAAAACATACTGTAATCACAGTGTTCACTGTACTGCTAATTTAATCACTAAGCAATAGTGAAGCTAGTAAGCCTTGTCCAAGCCAGAAGTGCCATTAGGAGACAGGCAACGTGATTTCAGCCTACCAGTACACCCCTTGGACAGGACCCTTACCCCCCAATCCAACAATGCTGAGTGCCGTACAGAGAGGCATTGGAGTCTTTGGTATGACTCGACCGGGGATTGAACCCCCAACCTGCCAATATCAAGCCGGACACTAATGAGTTTGTGCAATAGCATTGTTTTCTTATTTTGACATAGGTTGCGTTTAGACAGGAAGTCAAATTCTGATATTTTCCACTAAACTGGTCTTTTAACCAATCGCATCAGATCTTTTAGTGAAAAAAAATATCAGAATTGGGCTGCCTGTCTAAACGCAGCCATAACCTCAAGATAATGTAAAACTCTGACTGACAACTGTTGTATTGGGGGGGATGGCATGGCGGTTGGAAAGTGGGTTAGTGTGTACTTGTTTGCACTTTCTCCCTATGTGCAATAATGTAGCAAAGTAGTCTATAGATGTTTTTTGCATGAAATGAGCCTACTGTATTTTTTTCACTATAACTAATTTACTCCTCATCAACAAATTACACACACTCTGCACACCTCAATGACCACGGCCTGACTAAAGAACAGCTAGCCTTGCCTCTTAGTCCCGATAGCGTCGATCTCGTCGATGAAGACGATGGAGGGTGCGTGTTCCTCAGCCACCCTAAACAGCTCTCGGACCAGCTTGGGCCCATCCCCTAGGTACTTCTGAATCAACTCAGAGCCCACCACACGCAGGAAAGTCGCCGAAGTCTGGTTGGCCACTGCTTTCGCCAATAGGGTCTTCCCTATCACACCATAGGAACAGTGTCAATCTATGACACCTTTAGAGGCGGTTTCTCGAATTAGTTTTGGACTACAAAGCAAGCTCAATGGAAAATCTCCATTGAAAATGCTTTTCAGTCCAGGATTAAGCTTAATCTGTGCATGGGAAACCACCCCTTTGAGTATTACCGGAGAAAATAAAGATATCCAAATTCTGTTCTGTCTTTATTTTTGTCCATCATTGTTTCAGTTGTCTTACCTGTCCCTGGTGCTCCATACAGAATGACTCCTTTAGGAGGCTTGATGCCCATCTCTTCATAGTACTCTGGATGGGTCAGAGGGAGCTCCACAGACTCCTGAGAGGGACATAGGGAACCACAAGTACAGTTGTCAATCAGTAGAAATGGTTACCATGTGTTGGATATCGTTCCAATCCAGCCTTCTGATTTAAAGGGATAGTTCGAGATTTTGTCAATTAACTAGCATTAGTGCTATAACTGGAAGTCTACAGGAGCAGCTAGCAAAATCTCTCAATCAGTGACACCAGCCTCCACTGACCCAGCTGTATCCATTTACATTAACATTGTGCATACAGAACAGTTAGTTTGGAAAGATTTTGGGAGTCTCACGCAATAAAACGATGTGCTTAAGTATAGCATTAACAATAAAGTTTGCCGTGTATTCTACTTCTCTACGATCTCTGTCTGAAAATGTCACCTTAATTTCCTGGATCTGCTGGTCCAGTCCACCAATGTCAGCATATGTTTCCTGTGGAGCCTTCTCCACCTTCATCACGGTCACCAGAGGATCGGTGTCATCCATCAGGACCCCAATGACGGCATGGACCTGTGAACACACGCACGTTACGTTCTTCTATCCTTGTGTGGACCTAAAATGTCTTCCCATTAAAAATCCTATTTTCCCTAACCTAACCATAATTGTAACCGTAACCCCTATGCCTAAAATAGCCTTTGTCCTCATGGGGATGTGGGAAATGTCCCCACAAGGGAGAATTTTCCTTGTGGGGACTTTTGGAGATTTTAGAACCAAACCACGCATAAACACACACACACGTCCCTCAATGGCATTGCACAGTAAAGATGAGCTCTTCAATTAATGCTAATGACAGTAAGGCAACAACTAAACACAGCAAATTCACTTGACTGAAACACAATCGGTCAATGAACTGAGGATTCAATTCCCTTAATGGCACACTCAGTCAGTACTTTGTGGTTGAGAAGGACGGAACAGCCCGGCTCCAGCAGATCTTTGTCTACGAAGGAGAGGATGCTGACATAGTGCTCAGAGCCCACAGACGTGGAAACGATGGCGTGGTTGTCATCAATGATCTCCTCCAGGTTCCCCACTGACATGGGAGTCCCTCTCAGATCATCTACCTTAGACCTCTCCTCCTGCAGGACAACAGAAGGCAGAGCGGATGGGTGAATTAATTCATATTTAGATGAAAAGGTGCAGTGTGAAGGTTTTATAGTGCTAAGTGATGCAAAGATATCGACTGATATATTATATTTTACTGATAGGATACAAACTGTTCATATAGCCTATAGTCCTGTGTTTATTTTTATGTTTCCTTACATTTACATTTGAGTCATTTAGCAGACACTCTTATCCAGAGTGACTTACAGCAGTGAGCGGGTATATTTTTATCATTTTTTCAGTACTGGGAATCGATCCCACAACCCTGGCGTTGCAAGCGCCAAGCTCTACCGACTGTGCCACACAGAACTTACGCTGCCTGCACATGAAGTGTCCTTCGGGAAACAATAAATGTCTAGGCATTTGAATTGATTTTATTTTCTGTCACGTGATGAGTACCTCCTGTTTCTCCTCCAGTGGTTTCATCTGTTCCTGGTTCCTGATAAACTCCTCCTCCATCAGCAAGTAGTCTTTGATCCTCTCCTGCTTCAGCAGTTTCAGCCTGCAGTGTGTGTGGGGAGTTACTGAGAGAGAAAGATAGAGCAGTCCGTTCTATGCAATGGGTAACTGTCCAGGAAAAACAGCAGTTGTAAAATTGTAAACAACTTTCTGTCATGGTTTACAATTCAACATCAGTAGATAGAAAGGAACTCTGCCATGACATAGTGAAAAGTCTAAGGTTAATAGTAGCCAACTAAACTTACCAAGAGGTAGCTTGCTGGCAGCATCAGGTCCCTTGCTCTTCTTCTTCCTCTTCCCAACCCTGGTGGGGATAGGTGGTTCATATTTCTTTTTCTTATCCTGGAAAGTGCAGCAAAAGTTACAGAACAGTGTGATCACCTATCCCAACAGGAAGGGTCAGTGTGTACCAAACTGGTAAGATGAATATTCAAGTTTTCAGAAGGTTAGTATTATTAACTAGCAACATTAGCTACTATACTTGAGACAGAGTAGCTAGTATAGATTGTTTACCTTGTCGTCTTTCTTTCCTCCTCCGGGTCCATGTCCTCCACTCTGACTTTGACCCTGTCAAATAAATTACGTCGGACAGACAGTGATGATACACTTAAAGGCATTTGGTAACAGTAACTTGATTGGAGTCCAAAACAATAACAATTTACTAGACATCAAGCTAGTTAGCAGTGCTAACACGCTAGCTAACAGCTTTCCACTGGCTACAAATGGCAGATTGTAGTTGAAATGCAGTAAACACGTTCAACAAAATACGACAGTCCGTAATATAATCATCAATTAAGGTTAAATAGTCATTAAATCCTTTAAAATTATAGAAATATTGATTTGGATAAACTGCTGCCTCACTTACCATAGCTGCTTGCTATCAGACAGTCTATCAGCGTCGCTCACGTAATACGTCACAGTACGGCAAGTGAAGCGTTTCAAAATGAAGAAAAACGCAGATGAAAACCCTGTTGTGGCTGTTCTGTGAGAACCAAATCATTGGTGAAGGCACTATAACCAGGACATATGAAGCTATCAATAAGTTGTTCTTCATGGAGATTAATTTACATTTTACACCAATTCCAACACATCCAACGAGGTCTGTAAAACTATTTAGGTGCTACATTCAATCAGCTCATGAAGCCTATCATAGGATTAGGAATTTTAGAAAGGACATGAAAGGTCTGACAGAATAAAAGGTCAGTCATTTTGGTCAGGGAGTTAGTCAACCTTGGTCAGCCAGTGTGCTGTGATAAGATGCATTTGAAGATTATCTTCACAGTACATTAGCTAGCCAGCCAGTTTGTGTAATGTTACCCGTAATGGTCCCCTGATGTTTGTGTCCAGTTTTCCGTTAGTTACGGAAACATTATATGTATGTATGTTAGCAAAACCCTCCTAAGAACCTATTCAGAATACTTTGGCATTAGATAACATTCCTTTAATGTCAAACAGAACTCACCATGTTCTCAGAATTGACACGTTTCATTGAAAGAACATTCACGTGTCCAGTTTTCTGAGGGTTAGGAGAATATTCTATCAACGTCACACCAAACATACATAGAACATGGTTTCCATGTTCTCAGAATATAGCCGAAGATATTAATGTTCTATAAAACGTCAAGGGAACGTTGCAAGGACATTCATGTGTCCAGTTTTCTGATGGTTAGGCGAATATTTCATCAACGTCACACCAAACATACACAGAACATGGTACTCAGAATATAAGATGTTGATGTTCTAGACACGTTTCATTGGAACAGTAGAGTATATACTATGATGCTCCTACCCCGTGTCAAAAACAATAGATATGCCTGGGCCAGTGGTACTGGTTCACCTTATGCGGATATCAGCTTTAAATATGTGGGTTAATCAAATCAAATCAAATGTATTTATATAGCCCTTCGTACATCAGCTGATATCTCAAAGTGCTGTACAGAAACCCAGCCTAAAACCCCAAACAGCAAGCAATGCAGGTGTAGAAGCACGGTGGCTAGGAAAAACTCCCTAGAAAGGCCAAAACCTAGGAAGAAACCTAGAGAGGAACCAGGCTATGTGGGGTGGTCAGTCCTCTTCTGGCTGTGCCGGGTGGAGATTATAACAGAACATGGCCAAGATGTTCAAATGTTCATAAATGACCAGCATGGTCGAATAATAATAAGGCAGAACAGTTTAAACTGGAGCAGCAGCACAGTCAGGTGGACTGGGGACAGCAAGGAGTCATCATGTCAGGTATTCCTGGGGCATGGTCCTAGGGCTCAGGTCCTCCGAGAGAGAGAAAGAAAGAGAGAAGGAGAGAATTAGAGAACGCACACTTAGATTCACACAGGACACCGAATATAGCCCAATCAGTGTCAATCCTGTAGTCTGCAAGTTAATTCAAATATGAAGGGTATTTATGCTCATGGCACATGTACTTATTTTTTACCTCTCAATACAAGTGCCTCTCCACCTTGTGAAACTGGGAGATTTGTTGAAAGCATTAGCATTTCATAATGAGAGACTGTCAGTGAGACACGGCAGCATCACATTTATCTTTTCAAAAGCCTTAAGGGACATAAAACCTAATAATGCTCTACGATACGGTAAGTAGGTACACCTCCAAACTGATGAAATATGGAAATGCCTTGTTTGTTCAGTGAGGTCTGCGTTTGCAGCAGACATTTCCCAACATTAAGCCACTGTAAGCCTATTCATCTGAGGGACATTTAAAATGAAAACTTCTGTGAAAGATAAATAAGCTTCTTGGGAGTCATTTAACTGCTGTCCAACCCACTCTTTTTCTTTCATGAGGACATATGGATGTTGATCTATGTTATCCAACCATACATTATAAAAGACCATGTACAGGCTAGGGGGAGAATTGGTCTGGACAGATGCACTTTGTAATATTCTCATTAGGAAGTAACTAATTAACTGGAAACATTTTCACACCTGTTCTTCTGCTGTCTTGTCCTGCAGCTTGGAGCAAAGTACAGAGGGATGAGAAAATATGTAGGGGAGAGAGCTTCTTTTAAACAATGTCATCATCTGAGAATTGAGGTCGGCAACAGGGGAGATAATTCTATAAAAGTCCTGGTTTGGTTTGTACATCTCACTCCAGCGTCATACACAGATTAGATGTGAGGAACTAACATGTTGTGCTAAATCATTTCTCCAGTAGATGGGGATGTGTTACTGTAAAAATATTAATAACATGCCCATCTATACACGTGACGTTGCTAGGACTGCTCAGTGGTATTTTTCCATTCTCTAACACAGCATTCCAAGGCCAGACAACATTCTGAAGGTCAGACAGTTCCCTGAACACTTACCCCATAACTGCACATGACGATAACAAAGATACCTGGAAATACCTAACAGCTCCCATATGCCTTTATCCTCTGACTCGGAGAGGGTTTAGCAAGCCATGGCAAGACCTGTGATATCACAATTAGCTATGTGGTAAAGTTTGCATAGTCTTCGCTGACAGATAAATCACAATTGGCAATTATGTGCTATCTTTCATTGAGACTCCATTGCTGATCACATTTGTGATGAGGCCTTATGTCATTCTACCCGTTGTTCACCAGTTTAGTGACCCACCATTGCAACCAACACAGTATCACAGTATCTCCCAGTAACATTAAAATACTTTGATTGGTGCATCTGATAGGGCATGCATGCTCACAGTTTTATAGCATTTAAAGAAAATAACCTTTTCATGACTGTCAGAGGATCGTTTTTGTTTCTCTGACAGCCCTTTTGTGTCTGGTGGTCCTGATGCCAGCAGGGACCGGAGGGCAGAAGATAAGGCATTAGCACTTATTGACACAGTATACCTTCCCAACCTCAGCACCATCCCCATCACCTGCAGCTTTGGCTATTTCACTAGCCTTTGCCAAGTCAGCCTCTAAAAACGCAGACTACTTGGACGGTGGTGTTCCTTTCAGAATAGAGTCTTTCTCTGCATTGAAAAGGGTTTATTTTTTCAAGGTTTCACCTATTTATTGAGCGTGCCAAGAATGGGAATGAGCGGAGTTCACGTAGTTGGCTGGCACTGGAATTACGCTTAGGTTTACATGCACCTATATACTCTTCTTTGGATATTATGATTGTGCATTCACATGGGTATCTTTAATATATGCATCATCAATTAAGTAACTAGATAGTATATACAGGTACTGTAGCAGGTGTGTAGCAGCTTTCCCAACCTTTTAGAGTTGGTCTACAGTCCATCATTATGTATCTAAGATTCTGTTAATTAAAGCAGTGAATCAGCAACCTAGGATCCTAGACAACAGTACTTCCATTCTAAACCAGACTTTTGGGGGAGAAACCTGGAGAGATCATGTAAGATGTATGAGGCTCTTCACCTCTGTCACCCTACTCTGCAATTACTGAGGATCCCATGCCTCAACCCCTCAAATAGAAGGGCAGAGTGGGCCTGACTTGTCCTATTAAAAACTAGTGCACCTCAGACAGGTTAATAACCATTTGGATATCCCCATCAACTCAATTATTCACATGAATCTAGTTACTCTCACTCTGTAGAGATGTATGGAGGACGCACTTGCCACCACGCTTGCTTTAGCATGGGCAACACCATTGAATGCTAGCTGTTTTTCTTCTTTCCATCTCCATGTCTTGCTCGCTGTGTCTGTCGTTGGACGTCCACCATGTACTGTCAGGAGCTGGAGAGATCCGTGTAGTTGAACTTCCGTTGCCAATGACAGCTGAACTAGCTGAGATCTATCTTTGATGTGAGGAAGCTGGGCTCTATCAGGTTATTAGAGTCATCAAAGCGACGGGTTATGTGTAATACGGCTGACCTGGCAGTCAGGGGAAATGGAGCCACTCTCCTTCATCAAGTCCTTATATGCTGTACGATAGTACAGTAAGATTGGCTATTTGTAGAACATGGTTTGAAATGTATACTGGAAATGCACACGGCATATTGTTTTTCATGTTGACTTTCTTAGAGAAGGGTTAAATAGTTGATCATGGATGCTCAGTATTTATCATTCATTTCCCCAAAGATAAACATGCAATATTTCCAGCTGAAAATGCCACTCTAAAACCATGTACACTGAAAACATTGAGGTTATATTGTAATGTTTTTCAACATGGTTTTCCTTAATGAAAATCCACAGAGGCAGAATAAAAAAATACTTATGAAAAAAAAACACTGTAAAAGTCAGTAACAGCTTTGTAAATCTGCCACAGTGTAAGGGTCGACGCTGGTAGAGACGAGAAGCAGGTACAGGGAGTGAACTTTTAATGGCGCCGGACATGGAACAGGACAGCGTCTGGCCGTGAACACATTAATGCTGACATAGGGAACAAATGGCGGAGCAGAGAGTTGTAGACGGGGCAATCAACAAAGGGAAGGAGTCCAGGTGAGTCCAATGAGCACTGCTGCGTGTAATAATGGTGACAGGTGTGCGTAATGAAGGGCAGCTTGGCGCCCTCAAGCACCAGAGAGGGAGAGTGGGAGCAAGCGTGACACACAAATATAATCAACACCTTTTTCAGCAGCCCTGTATAAAACGTTACACTTTTTTTTTTTAAACAATCACTGCAATTACTTTGTTAATTTACAGTTTGTACTATACATCCAGAGGTAGAGCTGAAAAGAGTGTCAGAACAATATCTCTAAATTTAAATTTTGGTGGGCTACCTCCCTCTCACCCCCATTTAACAGCTGATTGGTTGACATACTGTCACACCCTGATCTGTTTCAGCTATTCCTGTGATTGTCTCCACCCCCTCCAGGTGTCGCTTGTTATCCCCAGTGTATTTATACCTGTGTTTGCTGTCTCTCTGCGCCAGTTTGTCTTGTATGTTAGTCAAGTCAACCAGCGTGTTTTAACCGGTCTCCTTTTGCTATTCTCTTTTTGTTAGTCTTCCCGGTTTTGAACCCTGCCTGCCCTTCGGTACCTTTTGGACTCTGAACTGGTTTGGAACTGGTTTGGACCTTTTTGCCTGTCCACGATCATTCTCTTGCCTTACCCTATTGGCTTAATAAATATTGTAAGACTCCAACCATCTGCCTCCTGTGTCTGCATCTGGGTCTCGCCTTGTGTCATGATACATACATTTTCTTGGCTAATTCTATGTGGGATAGGAAGTCATTGCTTTGGTAGATCCATCGCCTCATATTCATCAATGACATCGTCAGCCTAATTTGTTGCATGTTATTTCACTTGGTGCACTTAATCTTCATTAAAGGGAAACTAACAGGGCATTGGGAAAGAAGCTACAGCTTCTTTAAGATTCTAAACCTGAAACATTTTAAAATTAGGCCTGGAGGATCTTAACTGTCAATCTAAGTTTGGTATAGAGCTAATATAAATATCAGTCCATGTATTAATAGGCATATATTGTTTCAACTCTTGCCATGTAAGTTTGAAAACTTGAAAAAGTTATTACCACATAATTAACATTTTACAGTAATTTCTTCATAAATACCTGGTCATTTCGGTAGAATAAAGTCAGTGGTGCCAGGAAGCTGACTGTGCCACCTGTCCTGTCCTTTGCCGGGGTGCTTTTCTCTCCTCACCCACGCATCAGTAGATCCCTGTACCCTGGGAGGGGTTGTGATTAGAGGGAATTGGATCAGTCAGCCAGGAAGGATGACCAGAGAATGGAGGGCAATCTGACAGAGCTATGACAAGGGAGAGAACGGTGAACTTTGGAAATGGCCACAGCTTTGGCCTGAACACCTGTGTGCAACAATAAATCCATTGCATCTTCTCAGTCAATAGAAATTACTCCCTCTATTACCCCCTATATTGCCATTCCTATGACCCTCCCCTGCTCCATTTTTAAAATGTGTATGTGATCCCTGCGGTATTTGAACCCATGACCTTGGCTCTGCTAACGTCGCTCTCCCTTTCTGAGCCACATGGATCATCCTGTATGACCTGTATGGATCAACCTGTATGAGCTGTATGGATGATCCTGTATGAGCTGTATGGATCATCCTGTATGAGCTGTATGGATCATCCTGTATGAGCTGTATGGATCATCCTGTATGAGCTGTATGGATCATCCTTGTGAGTAGTAGCACTGTTTTCCTGTATTGTACGTGGCATCATCATGTTCAGGGGATTGGGGCTGCAGTGCTGCTTTAATTACTGGATTCATTACAGTTGAAGCGTTACCTTGTGGAAAGCAGGAGGCTCTAATAGTCTAATTCCAGCTGTACATTGGGAACAGGGGGCTCAGTCAGAACACAACCTGCTGAACCCATTAATATCCAAATATGAAGAGAGAAAATTATTGGTTGGAAGTCTGTAGGCTGTTGATATTGAACAAAGACAGTACATGGGGATGTATTACTTTGGTTAGTTCAGAATGGTGGTCGTTGGAATGAGAATTGGTGAAATGAAAAGGTGGTTGTTAAAAGGAGAATTGTTGTACTGACTTGCATTTTATATATCCATTTTTGAAATTAAGAAGACACTCTTATCCAGTATGACTTACAGTCAGCATTTCATGGTAATAGTCAATAGTGAGTGGATCCCTGGCGTTCAACCTTCATCCAGCATTATAGTTTTTTGTATATAATACCAGAGAGCTAGACATCTCAGTATTAAGACCTCCAACGATAACACAAACACTGTGTTAGACATGTACATTGCTATAAACTGTCCACAGGTTTTGATTTCAAATCAGTTATTATAGTCTTCATTGTCCTCTCTTTGTCCATTCTTGCTTCCATCTCTGTCTCCACCTCAATCATTTATTTGGATTCCGCTGTGGCAATGATGAGTGTGTTAGGCCTGTTTTTTCCTCAATATCAATGACTCTTTCATCCCTGTGTTCTTAGGCTGTTGAATAAGCAATCGTGATTTATAATTTTCGTGGGGAGTTGCACGGTCACGTGTCAAGGCCAGAATGTAATTATCATAATAGACAGCTGGCAATCCAGTCCTTTTGTGTTAGGTGAACCCGAGAGCCACACATTACAAAAGCCAAGGTGATTTCTTCTGCATGTCCTCATCTATTTTAACAGATGAAAATGGCACATGACGAAGAATGAGAGAGATAGAAAGGAAGAGAGAGAATGAGAGAGAGCGCAAGAGGAAAAAAGTGGGAGAGTAGGTGTTAGAGAAAGGAAAATATATAAATATTGTGTCCTTGACGTCTGTACAGCTTGGCAGCACTGACAAACTGCGAGCTATTCTGACTAAATGTAATTCCATCCTTCTCGGTTGTGTCTTACTGGTTTACATTAGTAAGAGACAATACAAATGATAAAGACATAGCCACATTAGACTCACAGAGCTGTTGGCTGAAGTGCAGCCAGAAATCCTTTCCTAGACGCATCATTATTTTTGTAAACGTAACAATTATTAAACCGCACCCCTCCCTCATATACACACATACCGTACCTGCCCCCCATTAATCCACATGGACACAGAACACTTCAATCCCACTGGAGTGAATGCCAGCTATACATTCGTCAATCAAACCAAATACAAGAGCTTTACAGACCATGGGTGCTCACTAACAATCTGTTTTTCCTTGAGCGACAGGAAAATGTTTTCTGGATGTTTCACAGAGCCCTTGCTCATGTCAAGGGTATCAAACAGCTAGTCCACAAACAGTGGGGTATTTCTCTGGCTGCATGCCTGAAGGGATACTGGAGTTCCTAATAGCAAACTGGCTGGGGATAAGAGACTAAAGCCTCCATCTACATGGGGAAAAGAAGGCTAGGATGCAAGGGATTGGGATGGGATGGGGAAGCACAGCCTCAAGTGTTGTTGGGTCTTTAATGCTGCTGGCTACAATACATGCAATATCTAGCAGTTACAGAGGTATTTTAAAATGTGTAAAAATTGTTTTAAATGTAATCTTTATTTAACTAAGCAAGTCAGTTGAGAACAAATTCTTAGTTACAATGACGGCCTACTCTGGCCAAACCCGGACGATGCTGGGCCAATTGAGCTCCGCCCAATGGGACTCCCAATCATGGCCGGATGGGATACAGCCGGGATTCAAATCAGGGACTGTAGTGACGCCTCTTGCACTGAGATGCAGTGCCTTAGACCGCTGGACCACTCGGGAGCCCATATTTTATATCGTTACCTACTTATGTTGATCTTGGCAATGCAGAGTTTAGCGGCAAGCATCACACTGTGTTGACTGGCTGGCAGGGCAGAGAGTTAGAGCTAAGGAAGGAAATTAGTTAGCTTCTAGTGGTGTCACTGCCCTGAGTCTGAGTAATCCTTCAAACAAATAGAGGCCTACGGCACACACTGTGAGGAGTGTGAGAGATTTAACTGACAAGCCTGACACAGTGGCAAAGTCTTTTACTGCTGCTTTATTTGCATGTGGAGTAGAGAGATTACTGTCGCCATGCAGACAGAACCCCTTCCACCCACCTCTCAACACTACAGATTTGCATATTTCTCATTCTTCTTTCCAACCTTCAAAAAAACCTCAATCCATTTCTGACCTGCAGGTTTAGCCAGCCAATCCCAGCATGCATTGCACCACAATGAGTTTAGCCACCTGGGAGGTGGCTAAAAAAGTTCAGATAAATTATTTGAATGCTTTAAACTTTCTTCTTTTTCTTGCCTTCCATTTTAACCTCTTGTGCTCATGCTACCTACTCAGAGGAGGAGGAGCTGTAGTTGTTCAGAGTCAGTGTGTCCTCGGGGTCTGATTCACCCAGCTGTGATAGACGGACAGACAGACTGCCTTCTGGGGGAGACTAGAACTGTATTATACTGACTGGCTCTTCTTTTTTCGTCATCCCTTCATCATGCCAGAAGAAACAAGTGCTTTATTCAGTTCATTGTTTCCCTTAATACGATTTTTGACTCTCAATTGATTGAGTGATTGCTTTAAACACATATAATGTGGTCAAGTGCAACATTCTTCTCCTTATAAAGAAAAGAAGACAGCTTAATTCATTACAGAGCCATGGCGAGGAGACTTCTGATTGGAGATAATACCGCACTGAATTATGGATAGACAAGACAGAATGTATTCTAGTAGTTCTGGAGCTATATAATGTAAGCTTGCGTGAGTACAGATGTAGGATCTTAATTTGTGCCAGTTTGCAATGGCAGGAAAATAATCCTGCAGCAACAGGAAATGTGAATTATTATGTGGATTATAATTAATGGACATTTTTGTAGGGTTTGATACATTTTTCAAGTCTGAAATGTCAAAGTGTAAATTACAATCTTCAGAAGCCTTTTTAAATCTCAAATGCACTACAAGTTTAAAATGTCCTGAATAGCAGGAAAGTGCTCTTGCAACGGGGTGATCAAATTAAGATCCTACATGTATAGGTGACAGAATACATTGATATTTCGCAGGTCATTATTGTGATGTATCTGTTGAATAAATAGCAAGTGAATGTTCATGTGTGTCAGTACAGAATAACAAAAATGTGTGTGTGTGTGTGTGCGCACAGGTGTGTGTGCATACATGCGTATCCCTTGCGCATACACACGCACACACGCACACGCACACACTTATTTATATTTCTTGTGAGTTTTTGTTCTACTTAATTGTAACACAGATATTGATTACAGCATTGTTAGGAAAGAGCTTGTAAGAAAGGCATTTCACTGTGCACATGACAATAGAACTTGAAACACACACACACACACACACGAGATCCAAGGGGAATGATGGGAGAAACATACAAAGGAACTGTCCGGTACAATCATCCAATCAGATCATCTACTTTCCCCTCTTCTCCCTGAAGACATATATTCCACATCAGTGAAAAAACATCAGGAGCATTGTTCCTCTTACTAATGAGCTACTGGGAGACACCAAACCACTGATCAGCCATACCCAGCACGCGCACACAGACATGGGCGCCTGACTTTGTCTGAAAGTAGGGGTGCAAAAGCTTGGCGCCGTTGTTTGAAGTGCTGTCACCATGATTTTTTTCTAAATGAACTTGTCTCATTATTGATGCAAAGAGGGTAGAAATGGCTTATTTGGTCGATATTACTAAGCCAAGCAGCCAGACTCGACGCCAGGATAAAGGGACTAAGGCGGCAGTTGAAATCTGTGAGGGGCCACAATTTTGGGGTCTCTTGCATTGGAATTATATTGAATTCTGCTTACATTACGCTATACCACAATAAACATAAAGTTCAAATGTTGAGACTCTGAGACCATTAAGTGCTTTTGAAGTGACAGGTTGGTGTGAAATCTGTAGTCCATCTCCGCTGGACCGTATCAGCACAATGGACAGCACCCTACACACTAAAGCAAGGCCTATTTAGTTGAAAGATGGTGTCGAAGAATGGCTCACATTTTACATTCTCCCAACGACTTGTGCTATTTTGTTAGTTTTTTTGTGTTTTGTGTATAACTCATTTTTAAAAACGTATTATGTACATAATGTTGCTGCTACCGTCTCTTATGTTCGAAAATAATATAGAGCTAGCGGGATTTTCCATACACTGGCAGAACAGAGACACTACCTCTGGTAAGACGAGGGGTGGGGGTTGAAAGGAGTTCACCTAGGGGTCATGATAGGGGCTGTACCAAATGTTTGATGTAATATAATAATTGATTATGCTTATGTTGTATTAATAGAGGGGAGGGGTTATAAGACCCTGCCCTCCTTACATTTATAGGGTCCTAGACTGCAGATTCACAATATATATTCATTATAGAGGTTTAGTATTGTTCCACAGTTGTTTTCTGGTCTCTTTGCTCTTATAAAAGAGACCCCACTGAGAAATATGTGACTGTGAAGACAGAACTCTGCAGTTGAGTGTAAGAGATAAGAGATTAGTCAGACATTCCACTATAAATCACCTTGGACATTTACTGCTAAGCTTTTAGATAGGTATATAAACAAGAGTTTTAGTGTAGAGTAGGCATGGTTTTGGTCTCATGAGTAAAAGATAATGGCGACAATGGTGACATCACCAGGGCTGAACTTCGGTTTAATAAATAACCTCAGACTTTTTCTTTGAAGCAGAGCTTACTCGGAAACATGCGTTATGTTCCTGTTGTTAACTTCTGTCTGCAATTGCATTAATAAAGGTTTTTGAAATATTTAATTAAAGATATTATCATATTGCTAATTTCACCAATGAGCCAATGATTGACAAGGAACAAGGAAACAAACCCCAACAGGGTGTGTGTCTATTTGTCAATAACAGCTAGTGCGCGATATCTAATATTAAAGAAGTCTCGAGGTATTGCTCGCTTGAGGTAGACTACCTTATGATAAGCTGTAGACCACACTGTCTACCAAGAGAGTTCTCATCTATATTATTTGTAGACGTCTATTTCCCACCACAGAAGGAAGCTGGCACTGAGACCGCTCTCAACCAACTCTAAGGCCATAAGCAAAGAGGAAAATGCTCACCCAGAAGCGGCACTCCTAGTGGCCGTGTACTTTAACGCAGGCAAACAAATCAGTTTTACCAAAATTCTACCAGGATGTCACATGTGCAACCAGAGAAAAAAAATCCTTGACCACCTTTACTCCACACACAGAGATGCACACAAAGCTCTCCCACGTCCCCCATTTGGTAAATCTGACCATAATTATACCCTCCTGATTCCTGCTTACGAGCAAATACCAAAGCAGGAAGTACCAGTGACTCGCTCAATACAGAGGTGGTCAGATGATGCGGATGCTACACTACAGGACTGTTTTGCTAGCACAGACTGGAATATGTTCCGGGATTCATCCAATGATGAAGGTGGAGTAAACCACCTCAGTCATCGGCTTTATCAATAAGTGCATTGACGATGTCATCCCCACAGTGACTGTATGTACATATCCCAACCAGAAGTCATGGATTACAGGCAACATGCGCATTGAGCTAAAGGCTAGAGCTGCCACTTTCAAGGAGCAGGAGACTAATCAGGACGATTATAAGAAATCCAGCTATGCCCTAAGACGAACTATCAAATAAGCAAACAAGCAAAGCGTCAAGACAGGATCCAGTATAGACTGTTTTCTCTGCTACCGCACGGCAAGCCGTAATGCAGCACCAAGTCTAGGACCAAAAGGCTCATTGACAGCTTCTACCCCCAATCTATAAGACTGCTGAACAATATAAAATCGCCACCTGACAATTTACATTGACACCTCCCCTTTGTACACTGCTGCTACTTGCTGTTTATTATCTATGCAAAGTCCCTTCACCCCCACCTACATGTACAAATTACCTCAACTTGCCTGTACCCCTGCACACGGACTTGGTACCGGTGCCCCCTGTATATAGCCTCGTTATTGTTGTTCTTATTGTGCTACTTTTTATCATTACTTTTTATTTTAGTCTACTTGGTAAATATTTTCTTAACTCCTCTTGAACTGCACTGTTGGTTAAGGGTTTGTTTGTAAGTAAGCATTTCACTGTAAAGTCTACACTTGTTGTATTCGGATTTGATTTGATTTGATGTATTTGGCAATGAATATAGGCTACAAGATAGATAGGGTAATTCACCTATTACAAACAACCTATGAATACAGCCGTACACACAGCTGTCTCACCAAAATAATGCATACTAAATGCTGAAAGTAGTAGCCTAGTTATTAAAAAATACTGAATAGCAGTTTGGCTTAGAACTGCGAATGCGAACTAATGCATTTGATTTAACTAGTTAGTTAAGAAAAAATTCTTATTTACAATGACGGCCTACCCCGGCCAAACCTTTCTCTAACCTGGACGATGCTGGGTCAGTTGTGCGCCTCCCTATGGGACTCACGATCATGGCCGGTTGTGATACAGCCCGGGATCAAACCTGGGTCTGTGGTGACGCTTCTAGCACTGCGATGCAGTGCCTTAGACCGCTGCGCCACTCAGGATCCCACTATACTACTATAGGCCTATAAACAAAATATCAGATTGATAAAGGCATAACACAAACTATATTTAGGCTAGTTACATTAACAGCAAAAAAAATGCAGTAAACAAAATGCGAATGAAAATAACCAAAACATATCCCACAGCCTACTATAGTCAGATGCAGCCATGCACAGGTGTCTTGCCAAATAAATAGGCCTATAATCCTGCATCAAACATGGAAAATCATGCAGCTCATGAGCTCAGCAACACGTTGCGATATGGCACAATACACTTCTGTTGATCAAATTCAACCCACCCACTTATCAATTAAGCAATGCCGGCCTACCATAAACACGTTTTCAATACTACAGTTCCATTTACAATGAGGAAAAGCAATAGGTTACCAAAGACAACCATGGAAATAGAATGTAGGCTATCTATTTTTCTGATGAAACATACCTACATTTATGTAGCTATACCTAGGCATCATTTGGGTTCTAGCATTAGAATTATATGGACTTCTGCTTATAGCTCACTATACCACAATAAACATACAATATAAAATGCAGAGTTCATTGAAGGATTTTGCCATTCCATACCCTAGGTTTTTTTCTGAAAAATGACATCACTGGCTATACCACCAAGGTTTTGATCAAAACCACCCAGCTAGATTGTTTTTGACCATTTCAGAAGAGTTGCAGCCTCCTTGATGCTCTGTTGAACTTCCTGGGTAATCGATCATTCCATTCCCTCCAAAATCTTATTGTAAGATTCCCCTCAAATGTCAGTTGGATTAGTTGAGCTTTCCTTGGGTGTAATATGCTTAATCTGTGCTGACTGAACACACTTGTCAAAGTGTAAAATTAGTTCTTGCCAGCTGCCTATTATTAACACGTGTTGACACCTCAGTTCCCATAGCACTTTGAACTTGTTTTTCTTTCCACAGAGCATTGCATTTCAAGTGCTCCTTGTCTTTGGTTCTATCAATTGACTGTGTAACCGATGTGAAATGGCTAGCTAGTTAGCGGTGGTGCGCACTAATAGCGTTTCAATCGGTGACGTCACTCGCTTTGAGACCTTGAAGTAATGGTTCCCCTTGCTCTGCAAGGGCCGCGGCTATTGTGGAGCGATGGGTTTCTCTCCTCATGGCCAGACAGTATAGAGAGAGTGAGTTTCACAGGAGAACAAAGGAACCTCTTCCACATCACAGAACTTGAGAACTGAACAATGTCTATGTTTTGGAGAATGTGTACACAGATGGGGAAGAATCCAGCTACGACAGGTCCATTTCGTTTAATGTTTGTGAAACTCATAAGAGACAATACAGCCACATTACCATAACTCTGTTTATACAAGAGTCTCAGTTGTGAGGCTTGCATCTAATTGTTGTATAAAATGAATGTGTAAAGATGAAACCATTTGTGAAATTATGTATGTGATTTTAAACTGTTTAATGAAGGAAACTCCAATTCCCTTTGGAGTTTAACTAAGTCATAGGCCCACAGACATTGATCTGGCATCATGGGGCAGCCTTTCCTATGGTTCTGGATATAACCCCCACCTTGGGAATTTCCCTTGAGACCAGCTTACCTCGATTACCATGAGTGGGCTATGGGTTGAGTAGAGACCAGTACCTCATTACAGAAGGAGCTAAGGTTTGAGTAGATTGCTGAATCTTTTAACCATACCACGTGGTTAACCTCTGAGACTATCGATCCGACAGAATAAGAGCTACTCTTCGATACTAATTACTAGTCTGCAGTTAGAAATTATGTACCCTTGAATACAAGGACCGACAACCACTGAAACATCTATTCTGTAAAAATATTTCTGAATGTTACTCTGAATTAGCCATTCTAACCAAAGACTCCAGGGACGCAGAGAGAGGAGCGGATTAACTTCCAATAGAGATCACGACAACACACTGAGCGTAAATATATATATTGATTGCAATTATTCCCAAATAAGTGAGTGTTCATGTGCAAAGGATTAGAATTTCAATGGTTATAATGATCAACTTTGTAGTGTCTTAAATCTTTCGCGCCCTTCTCAGTCCCTTTGTCTACCAAGCCGCGATCCTGGTTTAGCCCACCAGGGCACATCCCCTATCATTTCCCTGTAACCATTATAACTTTGTTTGTTTATGCATTTCTGTGATTATTTAGTTGGTTAACTTCTTATGGGTAGGTGGGACGGTAGTGTCCCACCTGGCCAACATCTGGTGAAATTGCAGAGCGCGAAATTCAAACTACAGAATTATAAATATTTAACTTTCATAAAATCACAAGTGTACATACACTTACTAATACATCAAAATAAAGCTTAACTTCTTGTTAATCCAACCGCTGTGTCAGATTTCAAAAAGGCTTTACGGCGAAAGCACACCATGCGATTATCTGAGGACAGCGCCCCGCATACAAAAGCATGAAAAACATATTTCAACCAGGCAGGTGCGCCACCAAAGTCAGAAATAGTGATATAATAAGTGCCTTACCTTTGATGATCTTCTTCTGTTGGCACTCCAAAAGGTCTCGATTACATCACAAATGGTCCTTTTGTTCGATAATGTCCTTTATATCCATAAAAACTCAGTTTAGCTGGCGCGCTTCAGTCCATAATCCACCCAGTTTCCCTCCATCAAAATGCATACAAAATGAAGCCCAAACGTTACTAATAAACTTTTACAAACAAATCAAACAACGTTTATAATCAAACCTTAGGTACCCTAATACGTTACTAAATGACAAAATTTAAGACGGAGAATTGTTATTGTCTTTACTGGAGAAAAATACCAAAGAACGTACTTTCTTCCCTGTGCTTGGAAACACTACAGCCAAAATGGGAGCCACCTAGAAAAACTACAATATCTGGCTCATTTTTCCAAAAACCAGCATGAAACTCTTTCTAAAGACTGTTGACATCTCGTGATAAACATGAAAGCCATTGAAAACAGTGGTAGGCTGAAATATATATTTTTTGGGATGGTTTGTAATCGGGGTTTCACCTGCCATATCAGTTCTGTTATACTCACAGACATAATTTTAACAGTTTTAGAAACTTTAGAGTGGTTTCTATTCAAATCTACCAATTATATGCATACCCTAGCTTCTGAGCCTGAGTAACAGGCAGATTACTTTGGGCACACTTTTCATCCGGGCATGAAAATACTGCCCCCTACCCAAGAGAGGTTAATAAATAAGTGATTGAGACAATTGATGTATGGATGATTCATAGTGAAGACTGAGTTCGTGCAGATAACCAACAATTTACGAAGTTTGGAAAGAGACTAACGTGAGGTAAAGAATAATTCATTAATTAGAAGACTAATTGTCTTAAAATATCTGAGAATTTATATTATGAAAATTACAACTTTGTAATCTGAATATTTTCCTTGGTGCCCAGACTTCCTAGTTAATTACATTGACCTAATAATTACAGAGAATTGATTTGATAAACTAACAGTCTTTAGTTTAAAGATGCCAAAGACACGACAGCAGGCAAGGCCTTATTCTAACTGGAAGCATGTAATTGATCAAATCAACGGCACTCAGCAAGCAAGGAGCACACTCTTCCTATGAACCAGTTGCTATTAAATGAACATTTTTGGACAGAAAACCTGAGGTTATGGTAAGAATCTATGCTAACCTAGCTGGCTACTCTGTTCCAAGATCATCAGGAACAGGACGGGGCTGTGGAGCCATTATCCTGGCGACACTTGTGGAAGGGGAGGTGAGCTCTTCGCGTGTAGCCAGCTGGAGTTCGGCATCATTGCTGCCTCTGTGATTTTTTTTCTGATATCCATCATTGCAGTGGCATATTAGCTGGTTAGAGCTAAATAGGCTAACAACATTAATGCCTTTTACAGCTAGCTAAGAAGCTAACTAAACTCTGTAGTGGTGGGTCGTGAGGCAGAGTTGAGTGAAGCAGTTTCATCCTTACACATCAAAATAAAATATTACAGGCGGAGGCGTACCGTGTTATTCACATAGCCTATGTCACAGATGTGCTGCATTTTTTCACGTTTTTTATGGAAACTCAAAAGGAACTATACCTAACCGCCCAGTGGCTTTCCATAGCCCCCCTACACACTCCGCGGCGTGCTCTATCTATGGTGCTGATACAGCTCAGCGGAGATACAGATTTCACGGCAACCTGTCACTCAATCATTTGAACTTTTTGGCACAAGTTTCAACTAAGGTGGCTAAGCCCCCTTTTGCCCCCTCGTGGAACCGGGCCCAGTGTTTTATCTAGACACAAATATCCTGTGCTTTTTCATTTGATGCATAGGCACATACAGACACAGGGTGGTTACATTGTAACTGTGAAGTGGCCATATGGGGCTCAGCCAGGATTGTTACTTTTATAACTTAATGAAAACATTTTTTAAATGTGATTTAACCGATTGAAGTTAGGAAATAGATGGTGAAAATGCAGAATGGTGTTAAATGCGTGTAAATTATTTCACAGATTGAATCATGAAATATTACTGATTATTATTTCTTACTATCTACTTGTGAACTACTCATTGACAGCCCGTGAACTACTGGACATGCAGTTTCCTGCTAAGGTGCAACCTTTGGTAGGCTGATGGAAGGCTACTCAGTCAGCTCAAATGATATGTAACAACACCATTGGACCAACACCATCGTACATAAAACAACGATACAAATATCATAACAGTACAACAAAATACAAAAATTATAATATTTTGACGGTGCGATTTCATTATGAACATCAGTGGTGCAACTAATACCTTCTAATTGCACTGAACCAAAACAGTGGGTGCAGGAGCAAAGCAACGCTTGAGAGTGGTCAAAACCATTCATCTTGAGGCAACAGGGAAGGGGGTGAAAAATTCAATCTGTTAATTATAATATAATCTATAAAATGGACATATCCATTTTAATACAGACTAGCTCAAAACATTACTAATCATTAAAAATGACAAATTACAGAGTGGTTCATAATTTTCTTGTGAAAAACGTTGGGGGGCATAAACATATGTTTGCACCCCTATTCTGAAAGTGAGGGTGAAGCTGCTTAGTTATCTCCATTTCTTAGGCGCCTATTCACACAGACAAGCATGTGAATGTAAGCGTGTGTGTGAGCGTGTGAGTTACATGAGCAAACGTGTGTGTGTAGCATGATTGAGGATAATTTCTCACCTTGGCATAATGTACAGGGCATGCAGGGAGATTTTAATTTCATTTTCAGCCAGTGCTATTCCTCTCCTGATCCCGACTGACCAATGGAGAATCCCCATAGGAGGAAGGGGTGTTTGTTTGGGTTATGTTTACAATGGTGTCTGTTACTCTCTCTCGATCTGTCTCTCCATCTGCTCTCCTTCACGCTCCCTGCTCTCTCCACTACTCTCTGCCTCTATTTCTTTTTCATGTCTTCTCTAAGCATCGTGATTCATGTCTCTATATTCACATCCTGTATAAGGTTATGAAGAAACTCAATGTACCACCATAGAGCTCCATGCAGTTGCCAGAGTCTACTTAAGCTTCTTATTGGCTGATTAATCAGGTCTACGCTTGTCACGCCAGTGTGTGAGGATTTGCAGTGTTGTCATTTGTTGACTTTTAAATCTATTTAAATCGTACTGCATATAGACATGGTTTGCTTTCCAACTTGGATGTGGTTTTGTATCCTTTCGAGATGCTAAATACAGACAGAATTGAGAGACGCCATTTTGTTAGATGACTGTCTGAGTCATCTCAGTCCACAGCACTGCTGGTTTTCATCTTCCTTCTCTAATAAGGGACTGACTTAAAACTGAAACTAGGTAAGTCAACTTTAAGTACCAGGGGGAATAAAAAATGTTTACCAGCAGTGCAGCAACAGTATAATATCAACTGACACTGTAAAGTCCATGTACAGAGCAGCAACAGTATAATATCAACGGACACTGTAAAGTTCATGTACAGAACAGCAACAGTATACTACCAACTGACACTATAAAGTTCATGTACAGAGCAGCAACAGTATAATATCAACTGACACTGTAAAGTCCATGTACAGAGCAGCAACAGTATAATTTCAACTGACACTGTAAAGTTCATGTACAGAGCAGCAACCGTATAATATCAACTGACACTGTAAAGTTCCTGTACAGAGCAGCAACAGTATAATATCAACTGACACTGTAAAGTTCATGTAGAGTGCATTCAGATAATATTCAGACCCCTTGACTTTTTTCACATTTTGCTGCGATACAGACTTATTATAAAATGTATTAAATTGTTGCTATTCCCGCATCAACACACAATACCCCATAATGACAAAGCAAAAACAGGTTATACATTTTTGCAAATGTATTAAAGATAAGAAACTGAAATGTCAAATTTACATAAGTATTCAGACCCTTTACTCAGTAGGTTGTAGAAGCAGCTTTGGCAGCGATTAGAGCCGTGAGTCTTCTTAGGTATGTCACTACAAGCTTGGCACACCTGTATTTGGGGAGTTTCTCCCATTCTTCTCTGCAGAACCTCTCAAGCTCTGTCAGGTTGGATTTGGAGCTTCGCTGCACAGCTATTTTCAGGTCTCTCCAGAGATGTTTGATCGGGTTCAAGTTCGGGTTCTGGCTGGGCCACTCAAGAACATTCAGAGACTTGCCCTGAAGCAACTCATGCATTGTCTTGGCTGTGTGCTTAGGGTCGTTGTCCTGTTGGAAGGTGAACCTTTGCCCCAGTCTGTGGTCCTGAATGCTCTGGAGCAGGGTTTCATCAAGCATCTCTCTGTACTTTGCTCTTTTCACCTTTCCCTCGATCCTGATTAGTCTCCCTGTCCCTGCTGCTGAAAACCATCCCCACAGCATGATGCTGCCACAACCATGTTTCACCGTAGGGATGGTGCCGGGTTTCCTCCAGACATGAGGCTGCCACCGCCATGCTTCACCGTAGGGATGGTGCCGGGTTTCCTCCAGACATGATGCTGCCACAACCATGCTTCATCGTAGGGATGGTGCCGGGTTTCCTCCAGACATGAGGCTGCCACCGCCATGCTTCACCGTAGGGATGGTGCCGGGTTTCCTCCAGACGTGACGCTTGGCATTCAGGCCAAAGAGTTCAATCTTGGTTTCATCAGACCAGAGAATCTTGTTTCTCATGGTCTGAGAGTCCTTTCAAATCAAATCAAATGTATTTAGAAAGCCCTTCTTACATCAGCTTATATCTCAAAGTGCTGTACAGAAACCTAGCTTAAAACCCCAAATAGCAAGCAATGCAGGTGTAGAAGCATGGTGGCTAGGAAAAACTGCCTAGAAAGGCCAGAACCTAGGAAGAAACCGAGAGAGGAACCAGACTATGAGGGGTGGCCAGTCCTCTTCTGGCTGTGCCGGGTGGAGATTATAACAGAACATGGCCAAGATGTTCATAGATGACCAGCAGGGTCAAATAATAATAATCACAGTGGTTTTCGAGGGTGCAACAGGTCAGCGCCTCAGGAGTAAATGTCAAATGTCATTTTATAGCTATGTACAGGGTTGTAACAATGTGCAAATAGTTGAAGTACAAAAGGGAAAATAAATATACATAAATATGGGCTGTATTTACAATGGTGCTTGCTCTTCACTGGTTGGCCTTTTCTTGTGGCAGGAGGTCACAAATCTTGCTACTGTGATGGCAGACTGTGATATTTCACGTAATACTGTAGATATGGCAGTTTATCAAAATTGGATTTGTTTTCGAATTCTTTGTGGGTCTGTGTAATCTGAGGAAAATGTGTGTCTCTAGTATGGTCCAAAAATTTGGCAGGAGGTTAGGAAGTGCAGCTCAGTTTCCACTTTATTGTGGGCAGTGTGTACATAGCCTGTTCTCTCTTGAGAGGCCTCTCTGAATAGCAAAGCTTTCCTTAATTTTGTATCAGTCACAGTGGTCAGGTTTCTGCAACTGTGCACTCTCTGTTTAGGGCCTAATAGCACTCCAGTTTGCTCAGTTTTTTGGTTAATTATTTACAATGTGTCAAGTAATTATCTTTTTATTTTCTCATGATTTGTCCTGGGGTTCTGTGGGGTCTGTTTGTGTTTGTGAATAGTCTCTCTCTCTCGCTCTTTTGTTTCTCTCTCTCTCGCTCTCTCTCTCTCTCTCTCTCTCTCTCTCTTGATTTTCTCTCTCTGTTTGTGAACACAGTCTCTTTCTCTCTCTCCTGATATCCCCCAAGTGCAAAACGAGACACCACAGAGTGCTTGATCTTATATGCTCTCTTTCAAGTCAGGACTTTCTGAGCATGGAGACACAGCATCGGCATGACAAGTCGGACAGTCGCCGCTTGAGAGTGCCAGCTTAGTACAGCAGTGAATAGAGGAGGGCAGAAAAAAAAGGGAGAGAAAATGGGAAGGGGAGAGAGAAAAAGAGAGAATAGGGGAGTGAGAGAGGGGAAGAGAGTGTGTGTCTGTGTGGGTGTGAGCAAGAGAGAGAGGTAAAAGCAGCCCTGATTGAGGGTTCTATGACTGACACTGACTGTGTGCTCCTGTGTGCTCCTCTCCTCCCCCTGCTGTGGAAGTTCAGGGGTGAACAAGAGCCCTTCTACTCCTCCATCACCATATGGAGGAAGATAGGGGATATAACATATATAGGTGTTTACTGTTGGTGTGTGTACCAGTGGAGGCTCCTCAGAGGAGGAAGGTGAGGACCATCCTCCTCAGTGAAATTTAATAAATATAAAAATAGTGAAACATTAAAAAAGTTATCCTTTTTAGATAAAACGATATTAAATATATTTAGATGTCACCAAATAATTGATTAAAATACACTGTTTTGCAATGAAGGTCTACAGTAACTTCAAGAGCATTGTCTGGGGTAGCACCGTGGTGTAGCCGGAGGACAGCTCACTTCTGTCCTCCTCTGGCTGCATTGACTTCAATACAAAACCTTGGAGGCTCGTAGGCCTCACCTCCTTGCATAGACATACATGGTAAATATGACCACTTCCAGAGGACATCCTCCAACCAATCAAAGCTTTGCTGTATAAACTGACATGTTGTCCATCCAATCATAGAATCCAGATCAGAGAATGAACCTAGTGAGTTGTATTGGGATTGTGCCACAGAGCATTATGGGGGTTCTATGTGTTGTGAAGTTTGGTGACATTTTTGGATAGAGATTATGTTGGATAGAGATTATGAGTCAAAAGGGATAGTTGAGCATTTTTAGAATATTATTCAATTCAAATGACTTTTTCCAAGTTACAGAAGACTGAGGAGGTATATTATAAATTGTTTTGTGTCCAGTTTGTGCAATTTATTTAAATTTGCCTTGCTAACTATAGTAGCTAGCTAGCTACTAGCACGAGTGTGCAGTTTTCTCTGCCAGAATGGTAGAATGGCCAACGCTGCAGAAAAATGTTGTGGACTTTTTGTCGAAGAACCCCTTTCATTCTCTGGAGTACATGGAAAAAGTGCTAATTAAAAGCGAGAGTCGTCCTCTGCCTGAGATCAGTTCCATAAAGAAGGACGAAAAGGTGAGGGCGTTCAATACCAACTGGTATCAAAAGTATAGCTGGTTAACAGGGAGCCTTTCATCAAGATGCCTGTATTGCTGGCCTTGCCTGCTTTTTGGAAAGTTTGAGCCTTGGTCGAAAGGTGGGTACAGAGACCCGAAGAACATCGATCGTTCAGCTAAACAGCAAATCAAAAGCAGGGAGCATATAAATACCCACATCAGAGTCAAGCTTCTGCAAAAAAGCTACATTGATTAGGACGAAGGTCTGCGTATTCAAACTGCGGAACATAATGAGAAAGTGTCACGCTTGCTCATGCTCTTCCGCTCTGGCACTTGAGGGCGTCATTGAAAATAAGAATTTGTTCTTAACTGACTTGCCTAGTAAAATAAATAAATAAATAGTGACCGGTGATGAAGCGCAGGTGTGTGAAACAATGGTGACACTCCCTGCCTTCATTACAAACACCTGTCACCATTGTTTCACACACCTGCGCTTCATCACCGGTCACTATTTATTTATTTATTTTACTAGGCAAGTCAGTTGAGAACAAATTCTTATTTTCAATGACGGCCTAGGAACAGTGGGTTAACTGCCTGTTCAGGGGCAGAACAACATCAGCTCAGGGATTTGAACTTGCAACCTTCCGGGTACTAGTCCAACACTCTAACCACTAGGCTACCCTGCCGCCCCATTATGTGTAGCAGCGCATCATTGGACTCACCTGGACTCCTTTAATTTGTAATTTAATCTTCCTTATTTCTGTCTGCTTCCCCGTGGGTTCCCTGTATCAGCATTGTCGTCGTTTCCTCTGTCCAGACGCTGTCTGTATTCCGTTCGTGTTCTGTTTCATGTCTGTTATTTCATTAAATGTTCACTTCATGTACCTGCTTCTTGTCCCTGGCATCTGTCCTTACAGTAAGAAGAAACAGCGATGTCCTCAAGCAGCTTATCAAGCACCACTGCGTTTTTGGGCATGCAAGAATTTTCTATTAGAGGACATGACGAGAGGGAAAGTTACACCAACAAGTGCAACTACAAGGAGCTTGCAGAGGTAATTGCACATTACGATGCTTTACTTCTGGGATGTCGAAAATAATTCAGAATGATTTGATAGCTTCCATCGCATTATCCATTAAAAGATTAAAGAGGTTGATGTAGTGCATTTTAATCGCAGGCGCACTCAAGTAGGCTTTCCACTTTCCTCCTGTATTTATTTAGCAAAGATGATAACACATAATCACTCCGGACAGACACAAGTAAAAACTCATGATATAAATGTTTCAGCACCCTAGGTTACACCTAAACATTAAAAATCTGACATGCTGTATGGGATGAAAACAATACTATTTTTCAGTCTGATCAACTGTAGGCTACTAATAAGAGCAGATGCATACAGTCTATGCACCCTGTCCATCTGGTCAGAGTAAACTAATTGGTAACGTTATGTATTTATAGTCCATTTATGTGTCAGGAGAGAATGTGATCAAATTTAGTCTATATTCAAAATTGTGCTGGCTAGTCTGCCTGTACGTTTTAAACCCAAAACTATTAACTGGAATTAATTAATCAAAATAATAGTGATGACAAATGTGAATGTGAAATGTGAATATAGTGGTGTCATGACGTTGCCTTCTTTGAGCACATCCCCCTCTCGCTGCACCAATCCTCTCTCTCTCTCTCTCTCTTTCTCCTACACCCAGGCTGCTGTTAGGCAGGTCATAAATTCCTGGAGGAGATTCTTCCTCATGGCCAGACAGTATATAGAGAGTGAGTTTTCATAGACAGTACAAAGGAATTTCTTCCACCTCACAGAACTTGAGAACTGAACAATATTCATGTTCTGGAGAATGTATAAAAGGTCGATGAAGTAGCCAGCTACGAACTGGTCCATTTGGTACAATTTTGTGAAACTCATGAGACAATACATCCACATTACCATAACCCTGTTTATACAAGAGTCTCAGTTGTGAGGCTTGCATCTAATTGTAGTATAAAATGAATGAGTAAAGATGAAACTATTTGTGAAATGATGTGATGCTATATAATGATGTTGATGTGAGAGAATTGTTTAAAGTTTCATTAAGTCCTTGGCCCGCCCCCAGGAGCACAGACATGACCTGGTGTCATGGAACAGTCCTTTTCTATGTTCCGAAAAAAAACCACCTGGGTTTTCCCACTTCAGACTAAGCTTACCTCGATTACCGAGAGGACTAAGGTTTGATTATAGACCATGCTTCTCTCAATTACGAGAGGGCTAAGGTTTGAGCCCATTGCTGAATTCTTAACCATACCACGTGGTTAAACTCTGAGACTATCTAACTGACAGAATAAGAACAAATCTTTGATACTAATTACTAGTCTGCAGCTAGGACTTCGGTATCAATTGAATGCGGAGACCGACAACCGCCAAAACATCTGTTCTATAACAATATTTCTGAATGTTACTCTGAACTATCCATTCTAACCACGGCAGAGAGAAAGAGAGAGAGGGCGGACAATCTCTCCAACAGAAACAAACTTTCCAACAGATATCAAGACAACCCACTGAGCCTAAATATGTATAATGATTGCAATTATTCCCCTTTTTTCACCTTTATTTAACCAGGTAGGCAAGTTGAGAACAAGTTCTCATTTACAATTGCGACCTGGCCAAGATAAAGCAAAGCAGTTACACATACAACAACACCGAGTTGCACATGGAGTAAAACAAACATACAGTCAATAATACAGTAGAAAAATACGTCTATATACAATGTGAGCAAATGAGGTGAGATAAGGGAGGTAAAGGCAAAAAACAATATAGCAAGTAAAACACTGGAATGGTAGATTTGCAGTGGAAGAATGTGCAAAGTAGAGATATAAATAATGGGGTGCAAAGGAGCTAAATAAATAAATAAATACAGTAGGGGGAGAGGTAGTTGTTTGGGCTAAATTATAGATGGGCTATGTACAGGTGCAGTAATATGTGAGCTGCTCTGACAGCTGGTGCTTAAAGCTAGTGAGGGAGATACGTGTTTCCAGTTTCAGAGATTTTTGTAGTTCGTTCCAGGCATTGGCAGCAGAGAACTGGAAGGAGAGGCGGCCAAAGGAAGAAATGGTTTTGGGGGTGACCAGAGAGATATATCTGCTGGAGCGCGTGCTACAGGTGGGTTGGACCGGTGGAGAGCATGCATTTAGTTTTACTTGTATTTAAGAGCAATTGGAGGCCACGGAAGGAGAGTTGTATGGCATTGAAGCTCGTCTGAAGGGTTGTTAACACAGTGTCCAAAGAAGGGCCAGAAGGATACAGAATGGTGTCGTCTGCGTAGAGGTGGATCAGAGACTCACCAGCAGCAAGAGCGACATCATTGATGTATACAGAGAAGAGAGTCGGTCCAAGAATTGAACTCTGTGGCACCCCCATAGAGACTACCAGAGGCCCGGACAACAGGCCCTCCGATTTGACACACTGAACACTATCAGAAGTAGTTGGTGAACTAGGAGAGGCAATCATTTGAGAAACCAAGGCTATCGAATCTGCCGATGAGGATGTGGTGATTTATAGAGTCGAAAGCCTTGGCCAGGTGAATGAATACGGCTGCACAGTATTGTTTCTTATCGATGGCGGTTAAGATATCGTTTAGGACCTTGAGCGTAGCTGAGGTGCACCCATGACCAGCTCTGAAACCAGATTGCATAGCGGAGAAGGTATGGTGGGATCCGAAATGGTCGGTAATCTGTTTGTTGACTTGGCTTTCGAAGACCTTAGAAAGGCAGGGTAGGATAGATATAGGTCTGTAGCAGTTTGGGTCAAGAGTGTCCCCCCCTTTGAAGATGGGGATGACCGCAGCTGATTTCCAATCTTTGGGAATCTCATAAAGAGAGGTTGAACAGGCTAGTAATAGGGGTTGCAACAATTTCGGCAGATCATTTCAGAAAGAAAGGGTCCAGATTGTCTAGCCCGGCTGATTTGTAGGGGTCCAGATATGGCAGCTCTTTCAGAACATCAGCTGACTGGATTTGGGAGAAGGAGAAATGGGGAAGGCTTGGGCGAGTTGCTGTGGGGGCATGCAGTGCTGTTGACCGGGGTAGGGGTAGCCAGGTGGAAGGCATGGCCAGCCGTAGAAAAATGCTTCTTGAAATGTTCAATTATAGTGGATTTATCAGTGGTGACAGTGTTTCCTATCCTCAGTGCAGTGGGCAGCTGGGAGGAGGTGTTCTTATTCACCATGGACTTTACAGTGTCCCAGAACTTTTTTGAGTTCGTGTTGCAGGAAGCAAATTTCTGCTTGAAAAAGCTAGCCTTGGCTTTTCTAACTGCCTGTGTTTCTTGGTTTCTAGCTTCCCTGAAAAGCTGTATATCATGTTTTTGTGTTGGTTAAGGGCAGTCAGGTCTGGAGAGAACCAAGGGCTATATCTGTTCCTGGTTCTAAATTTCTTGAATGGGGCATGCTTATTTAAGATGGTTAGGAAGACATGCTCGCTGAATTGTTTCAGGGAGCGTTTGACAGTGATGAGTGGAGGTCGTTTGACCGCTGACCCATTACGGATGCAGGCAATGAGGCAGTGATCGCTGCGATCTTGGTTGAAAACAGCAGAGGTGAATTTAGAGGGCAGGTTGGTTAGGATGATATCTATGAGGGTCCCCGTGTTTACGGCTTTGGGGTGGTACCTGGTAGGTTCAATGATAATTTGTGTGAGATTGAGGGCATCAAGCTTAGATTGTAGGATGGCTGGGGTGTTAAGCATGTTCCAGTTTAGGTCGCCTAGCAGCACGAGCTCTGAAGATAGATGGGGGGCAATCAGTTGACATATGGTGTCCAGAGCACAGCTGAGGGCAGAGGGTGGTCTATAGCAGGCGGCAACGGTGAGAGACTTGTTTTTAGAGAGGTGGATTTTTAAGAGTAGAAGTTCAAATTGTTTGGGTACAGACCTGGATAGTAGGACAGAACTCTGCAGGCTATCCTTGCAGTAGAGTGCAACACCGCCTCCTTTGGCCGTTATATCTTGTCTGAAAATGTTGTTGTAAGGGATGGAGATTTCAGAATTTTTGGTGATCTTCCTAAGCCAAGATTCAGACACGGCTAGAACATCCGGGTTGACAGAGTGTGCTAAAGCAGTGAATAAAACAGACTTAGGGAGGAGGCTTCTAATGTTAACATGCATGAAACCAAGGCTATTACGGTTACAGAAGTCAAAAGAGAGCGCCTGGGGAATAGGAGTGGAGCTAGGCACTGCAGGGCCTGGATTCCCCTCTACCTCACCAGAGGAACAGAGGAGGAGTAGGATAAGAGTACGGCTAAAAGCTATGAGAATTGGTCGTCTAGAACGTCCGGAACAGAGAGTAAAAGGAGGTTTCTGGGGGCGATAAAATAGCTTCAAGGTATAATGTACAGACAAAGGTATGGTAGGATGTGAATACAGTGGAGGTAAACCTAGGTATTGAGTGATGATGAGAGAGAATGAATGAATGAGTGAGCGTTCATGTGCAAAGGATTAGCATTTCAGTTGTTATAATTATCAACTTTGTAGTGTCTTTTATCTCAGTCGACTCCCACTTCCCTTATGTCCACCAAGCCGCGATCCCGGTTTAGCCCACTAGGGCACATTCCCCTCTCATTTCCTTGTAACCATTTCTACTTGTTTGTTTGTGCATTTCTGTGATTATTTAGTTAGTTAATAAATAAATGAATTAAGAGAATTGATGTATGGATGACCCATAGTGAAGACTGGGTTTGTGCAGATAAGCGACAATTTACGATGTTTGGAATGAGACTAACGTGAGGTAAAGAATAATTAATAATTAATTAGAAGACTAATTGATCAGATATTAAAATATCTGAAAGTTATATTAGGAAAATTATATTATATATCTGAATATTCATATCTGAATAATTATATCTGAATATTTTCCTTGGTGCCCCAAATTCCTAGTTAATTACATCTACCTGATTAGTTAATCACGTAATAATAATTACAGAGAATTGATTTGATAAACTACAAATCTTCAGTTTAGTGATGCCAAAGACAGGACAGTGGTGATCCTAACTGATCTAAGACTGGACATTTTTACAAGGATTAAATGTCAGGAATTGTGAAAAACTGAGTTTAAATGTATTTGGCTAAGGTGTATGTAATCTTCCAACTTCAATTGTATCTACATAGCACATCATTTAGCTATTTGCACCTTACGGATTGTGGTTGTTGTGGATGGCTGTTCACAAATCTAAATGTTTTTATTTGAACGCAATAATGGCTAAATTGAAGAAGTCTAAGCTGCCGATCAATCAATGTTTTTGAAACCAGTGGACAGCCAGTGAAAAATGTGCTCTTGTAACATCTGCATGGTGCGGATTCCAGCCTCTGAAATAAAAGTGGGGCTTTTATTGCTCAATTTAATTCATGCTGATAAATAAATGCATAGGCCTAATGGACACATGCTCAAACTCGCACACTTTTGATAGACGTAAAGGAGCAATCTAGTTGCTACATCCATTTTGGACATACAGTGTATGCCTAAGGCACGTTCACGCAGATGAGCAGGGACCCTGGGCATCTTTCTTTTGGTGTTTTTCAGAGTCAGTAGAAAGGCCTCTTTAGTGCCCTACGTTTTCATAACTGTGACCTTAATTTCCTGCCGTCTGTAAGCTGTTAGTGTCTTAATGACCGTTCCACAGGTGCATGTTTATGGTTCTTTGAACAAGCATGGGAAACAGTGTTTAAACCCTTTGCAATGAAGACCTGTGAAGATATTTGGATTTTTACGAATTATCTTTGAAAGACAGAGTCCTGAAAAAGGGACGTTTCTTTTTTTGCTGCGTTTATATAATATAAATATATAGGCCTTTCTACTGACTCTGAAAAACACCAAAAGAAAGATGCCCAGGGTCCCTGCTCATCTGCGTGAACGTGCCTTAGGCATGCTGCAAGGAGGCATCAGGACTGCAGATGTGGCCAGGGTAATAAATTGCAATGTCCGTACTGTGAGACGCCTAAGACAGCGCTACAGGAAGACAAGACGGACAGCTGATCGTCCTCACAGTGGCAGACCATGTGTAACAACACCTGCACAGGACTGGAACATCCAAACATCACACCTGCGGGAGAGTTACAGGATGGCAACAACAACTGCCCGAGTTACACCAGGAACGCACAATTCCTCCATCAGTTCTCAGACTGCCCGCAATAGGCTGAAAGAGGGTGGACTGACGGCTTGTAGGCCTGTTGTAAGTCAGGTCCTCACCAGACAACACCGGCAACAGCGTTGCCTATGGCCACAAACCCACCATCGCTGGACCAGACAGGACTGGCAAAAAGTGCTCTTCACCGATGAGTCGCGGTTTTGTCTCACCAGGGGTGATGGTCGGATTCACGTTTATCATCAAAGTAATGAGCATTACACAGAGGCCTGTACTCTGGAGCGGGATTGATTTGGAGGTGGAGGGTCCGTCATGGTCTGGGGCTGTGTGTCACAGCATCATCGGACTGCGCTTGTTGTCATTGCAGGCAATCTCAACGGTGTACGTTACAGGGGAGACATCTTCCTCCCTCATGTGATACCCTTCCTGCAGTCTCATCCAGACATGACCCTTCAGCATGACAATGCCACTAGCAATACTGCTCGTTCTGTGCATGATTTCCTGAAAGACAGGAATGTCAGTGTTCTGCCATGGACAGCGAAGAGCCCGGATCTCAATCCCATTGAGCACGTCTGGGAGCTGTTGGTCGGAGGGTGAGGGCTAGGGCCATTCCCCCCCCAGAAATGTCCGGGAATTTGCAGGTGCCATGGTGGAGGAGTGGGGTAACATCTCACAGCAAGAACTGGCAAATCTGGTGTAGTCCATGAGGAGGAGATGCACTGCAGTTCTTAATGCAGCTGGTGGCCACACCAGATACTGACTGTTACTTTTGATTTTGACCCCCCCTTTGTTCAGGAACACGTTATTCCATTTCTGTTAGTCACATGTCTTGTTCAGTTTATGTCTCAGTTGTTGAATCTTGTTATGTTCATACAAATATTTACACATGTTAAATTTGCTGAAAATAAACGCAGTTGACAGTGAGAGGACGTTTCTTTTTTTGCTGAGTTTATATATACACACACTACCGGTCAAAAGTTTCAGAACACCTACTCATTCAAGGGTTTTTCCTTACTTTTCCTATTTTCTACATTGTAGAATAATAGTGAAGACATCACAACTATGAAATAACACATATGGAATCATGTAGTAACTAGAAAAGAGTTAAACAAATGTAAATATATTTTTTATTTGAGATTCTTCAAATAGCCACCCTTTGCTTTGATGACAGCTTTGCACACTCTTGGCATTCTCTCAACCAGCTACACCTGGGATGCTTTTCCAACAGTCTTGAAGGAGTTCCCACATATGCTGAGCACTTGTTGGCTGGTTTTCCTTCACTCTGCGCAATCATCTCCATTGTTTTGTTGACGTTGAGTGTGAGGTTATTTTCCTGACATCACACTCCGAGTGCCCTCACCTCCTCCCTGTAGGCCATCTCGTCGCTGTTGGTAATCAAGCCTACCACTGTAGTGTCGTCCGCAAACTTGATGATTGAGTTGGAGGTGTGCATGGCCACGCAGTCGTGGTGGAACAGGGAGTACAGGAGAGGGCTCAGAACGCACCCTTGTGGGGCCCCAGTGTTGAGGATCAGCGGGGTGGAGATGTTGTTACCTACCCTCTCCACCTGGGGGCGGCCCGTCAGGAAGTCCAGCACCCAGTTGCACAGGGCGGGGTCGAGACCCAGGGTCTCGATCTTGATGACGAGTTTGGAGGGTACTATGGTGTTAAATGCTGAGCTGTAGTCAATGAACAGCATTCTCACGTAGGTATTCCTCTTGTCCAGATGGGTTAGGGCAGTGTGCAGTGTGGTTGTGATTGCGTCGTCTGTGGACCTATTTGGGCGGTAAGCAAATTGGAGTGGGTCTAGGGTGTCAGGTAGGGTGGAGGTGACATGGTCCTTGACTAGTCTCTCAAAGCACTTCATGATGACGGAAGTCGTTTAGCTCAGTTACCTTAGCTTTCTTGGAAACAGGGACAATGGTGGCCCTCTTGAAGCATGTGGGAACAGCAGACTGGGATAAGGATTGATTGAATATGTCCGTAAACACACCAGCCAGCTGGTCTGCGCATGCTCTGAGGACGCGGCTGGAGATGCCATCTGGGCCTGCAGCCTTGCGAGGGTTAACACGTTTAAATGTTTTACTCACCTCGGCTGCAGTGAAGGAGAGTCTGCAGGTTTTGGTTGCGGCCGTGTCAGTGGCACTGTATTGTCCTCAAAGCGGGCAAAAAATATATTTAGTCTGTCTGGGAGCGAGACATCCTGGTCCGCGACAGGGCATGTTTTCTTTTTGTAATCTGTGATTGACTGTAGACCCACATACCTCTTATGTCTGAGCCGTTGAATTGGGACTACTTTGTCTCTATACTGATGCTTAGCTTGTTTGATTGCCTTGCGGAGGGAATAGCTACACTGTTTGTATTCGGTCATGTTTCCGGTCACCTTGCCCTGGTTAAAAGCAGTGGTTCGAGCTTTCAGTTTCACGCGTATGCTGCCATCAATCTACGGTTTCTGGTTTGGGAATGTTTTAATCGTTGCTCTGGGTACGACATCGTCAATGCACTTTCTAATGAACTCGCTCACTGAATCAGAGTATTCATCAATGTTGTTGTTTGTCGCAATGCGGAACATATCCCAATCCACGTGATCGAAGCAGTCTTGAAGTGTGGAATCAGATTGGTCGGACCAGCGTTGAACAGACCTGAGTGCAGGAGCTTCTTGTTTTAGTTTCTGTCTGTAGGCTGGAAGCAACAAAATGGAGTCGTGGTCAGATTTTCCAAAAGGAGGACGGGGGAGGGCCTTATATGCGTCGGGGAAGTGAGAATAGCAATGATCCAGGGTTTTACCAGCCCTGGTTGCGCAATCGATATGCTAATACAATTTAGGGAGTCTTGTTTTCAGATTAGCCTTGTTAAAATCCCCAGCTACAATGAATGCAGCCTCAGGATATGTGGTTTCCAGTTTGCATAGAGTCAAATAAAGTGCGTTCAGGGCCATCAATGTGTCTGCTTGGGGGGGAATATATACTGCTGTGATTATAATCGAAGCGAATTCCCTTGGTAGATAATGCGGTCGATATTTGATTGTGAAGAATTCTAAGTCAGGTGAACAGAAGGACTTGAGTTCCTGTATGCTGGACATTGGCGAGTAGTATGCTAGGGAGCGGTGAGCGATGTGCCCGTCTCCGGAGCCTGACCAGAAGACCGCTTCGTTTGCCTCTTTTACGACATCGTTGTTTTGGGTCGTCGGCTGGGATCCAATCCATTGTCCTGGGTGGAAGGCAGAACACAGGATCCGCTTCGGGAAAGTCATATTCCTGGTCGTAATGATGGTGAGTTGACGTTGCTCTTATATTCAGTAGTTCCTCCCCACTGTATGTAATGAAACCTAAGATTACCTGGGGTACCAATGTAAGAAATAACATGTAAAAAAAAATTACTGCATAGTTTCCTAGGAACGCTAAGCGAGGCGGCCATCTCTGTCGGCGCCGGAAGTAAATCATCATTCTTCTTGGAAACATCATCATTCTTGTTCTGAGAAAATAAGGGAGTAGTACACAGCGTTGTACGAGATCTTCAGTTTCTTGACAATTGATCGCATGGAATAGCCTTCATTTTCTCAGAACAAAAATAGTTTCAGAAGAAAGGTCTTTTGTTTCTGGTAATTTTGAGTCTGTAATCAAACCCACAAAATGCTGATGCTCCAGATACTCAACTAGTCTAAAGAAGGCCAGTTGTATTGCTTCTCTAATCATCACTACAGTTTTTAGCTGTGCTAACGTAATTGCAAAAGGGTTTTCTAATGATCAACTAGCCTTTTAAAATGATAAACTTGGATTTGCTAACACAACATGCTATTGGAACACAGGAGTTATGGTTGTTGATAATGGGCCTCTGTGTAGATATTCCATAAAAAATCTGCCATTTCCAGCTACAATAGTAATTTACAACATTAACAATGTCTACGCTGTATTTCGGATCAATTTGATGTTACTTTAAAAACAAGGACATTTCTAAGTGACACCAAACTTTTGAACGGTCGTGTACGTTTAAAAACGGCACGCACAGCCTACATATCAATACATACCAGGGGAGGCTGCTTAGGGGAGGACGGCTCATAATAATGGCTGAAATGGAATGGCATCAAACACATGGAAACCATATGTTTGATGTATTTGATACCATTCCACTGATTTCGCTCCAGCCCTTACCACGAGCCCGTCCTCCCCAATTAAGGTCCAACCAACCTCCTGTGATACATCCACACAAAATATCTAGGTCAAATAGGGGAGAGGCATTGTGCCATGAGGTGTTGCTTTATCTGATTTTTGGGTTGACTGTTCAATATGAGATGGAAGGGAGTTCCATGCAATAATGGCCCTATATAATACTATACATTTTCTTGAATTTGTTCTGAATTTGACTATGAATTTTATTATGAATAGACCCCTGTTTGCATGTCAGGTGGGGTAAGTGTGTGTGTCAGAGCTGTGCGTAATTTGACTATGCAAACAATTTGGAATTTTCAACACGTTAATTTCTCTCTCTTTTTTTTGTTGCTTGAAAGGGTTTCCAAATGACATGGTTAAAGAGAAAGAAAAACATAATCAACAACAACAACAGTACCAGAGTTTCACATTTATTTTTCTGTCTTTCTTTTAAACCTTAATTGCTTTCAAAAGCATTTTGAATTATAGATGAGTTAGATGAGTAATGGCCAATAAAGAACAGAGGCCTGAGTGAGAAACAGCGGAACACTGTCCCCCCCCTTCTCCCTCTGATCCCAACCACCCCCCAACAAACGCATGTAGACACTACTCTCCTCTACCTCTACCCTCTACCCTCTACCCTCCACCACCTCTACCCTCCACTGCCTTACTTCACAGCTCCCTGTATTCTCCTTCTTTCCTCTCCTTCATGAGGATGCCCTCCTCTAGTGGAATTCTAGCCACAGTTGAGGGGTGGGAGGCGGGGGATCTGTCGGTCTCTCTCACTTTCTTTTTTTTCTCTCCAAACGACATGGGTAGAGAAAGAAAAACATAATCAACAACAACAGTAACTCAGCCTCAGAAAAATAAAATGTGAAACTCTCCCTGTCTTTCCTTTAAACCATAATTGCTTTCAGAAGCATTTCGAATTATAGATGAGTTAGATGAGTAATGGCCAATAAAGAACAGAGGCCTGAGTGAGAAACAGCAGGACACTGTCCCCCCTCCCCATCCTCCTGCTCCCAACCACCCCCCAACACAGACGCGTACACACTCGCGTATTCCTCAGAAGAGTTAATGACGTTTGACTGCACAGGAAATTGCCATTAATCTTTCCCATGCTTAATTTCAACGCATAAAAGCCACCTAACAAATGTCGTTTTTGGTCCTCACACTACAAAAAATAGCTCCACCCTTCATTTGTAGCCTTTTATCAAACCTTAATTAGCGTCTCTCTGCCAAACAAACACACTTCATGCCCAATCTTCTGCCTCTGCTGCTGCTTGGTTTATCTGGGCCAGATAGCCCATAAAGGAAGTTAATTTCTCAGTGAATATGCACCCCACTGTTGTTGGTTATGTATCTTTATTTCATTTTGGTTGTTGTTTGTTGTATCCTCATAATGAAGCCTTTGATAGTTCTGATGCCGTTGTTTTGATTTTGGCGGATTAATTGACCCTGTGTAATGCTTAGCTAGATATCCCCCTATTGGATTTGTTTGTATATAAAACTCTAAAGTTTTCTGTGAGAATGTTTATCTTTTCATTGTTTAAACAATAGTGTACTAACTATTCATTTTTGTTCTTATCAATATGAGAACTGACATATCCCTGAGCAATAAACTGATCTTATTAATGAGTAAAATAATAGATTAAACTTTAGTCTTCTGAATGTTGGCCTGCCTAGCATCTCAACTGAGGAGCAACATATCAAATAAGTTTGGCCTCATCAGGCTGCTCTCTATTCACTACTCAGCTCCACTTTGGGAGACATCATCCATTCAATTCAGATAATTTGAGGCAACCAAATAACTGTCAGTCATCTCACTAAAGGATTTATATTGGTATGATGGAAAGTTAATTAATAAACTCATACAATTCTCATTCAGGCACACCACGGCTCTAAAAAACAGCCTCCAATGCACACTGAGTGGAACAAATGACTTCAGAGAACATGATAATTGCTGACTTGTATTAGTTCTGATTAACACTACTGTCTGCTGCTTTCTGAAATGAATGCTGTATTAAAGCTCATAAATTAACTTTTGTTTGTGTGTGTCTGCGCGTGTGCGCCTGCCCGTGCGTTCGTGTGAGTGTGGCCACAACACAAGTTTTCCCCCATGCTAACCAGATGAAACCAAGACCGAGGAAGTTGTCGTGCCAAAGGAGAAATTATTCACATTTACTATGCTAAGTTCTGTTTTCTATATCATCCAATTATCAGGGATGAATAAATGTCTCTGATATAAAGAAATAAAGAATGCCTTCATTTATAAGACAACAGGGTTTCTTTCGGTTAGCGTCATGCTCCAGCTCAACTCTATACACTATGCAATTATACTGTGATAGAGGGAGGGAGTCAACATTGATTACAAACCTGCATTGATCTGTCTCAGCTGGCATTTAATCCCCAGCACATACTGTACACACACACACACACACACACACACATATACACACACGCTCTACAGATATCTGTTGATGAGTAACTGAATATCTGTTGATGAGCAACTGACTACAATGCCCCCCCCACACACACACAATGGCTACAACCTCTCCACAGCCCTACCATCTATGACAATGTTTTTGTTTAGAATTCAGGGCTTTAATGACCTCTTTCCTGTTCAGTGTTTTCTTTGACCAACTCTCAGAGGACCTAATTTATCAAACCAAACATGCAAACGTATGCACTCACTGCTCAGGAGCATAAAAATGTCAAGATCTTCCAAAGCAATCTGTTTCGCATGCATCATCCAAATAAACTGTAGGTTCAGAATCTATTATTTTTGATTTAGCTGTTATCTGTTTTTGTTTGTTTATCAATTAGTCAGTCAACGGGAGAGCCTTTACTTTATGCTCAACAACCATAGAAACCGCCATTTCCCTTTCCTTTCACGGCCGGCCAGCCAGCCCATTGTTGTCATACAAATAAATTGACCCAGCTCGCTTGTCGGCTCCATGGAGATTTACTGTGGTCAATTAACACAAGTGCACCTTCAGATAAGTGAGATAATGAATGCATCTATCCTACAAGAAACAGTGTTTTTGGCCTCTGCGCCACTGGAGTCCAAACACACCAAAGCACCCACATTACATATAAAACAGTGAACTATGTTTGTACTGAATGAGCTAAAGATAAAACAGTGCATCATATAAATCCCTACACCACCACATATCCACATCACAAAATGTTCAGTACACCAATGTCACAGTGTGTGCTTATGTATGTGTCTGTACCTTTGTGTCTTTCTTCACAGTCCCCGTTGTGTTTTTTTACCTGCTTTTAAATCTGATTATACTGCTGATGTGGAATAGAGTTCTATGTCGTCATGGCTCTATGTACTGTAGTACTGTGCGCCTCCCATGGTTTGTCCTGGACTTGCGGACTGTGAAGAGACCTCTGGTGGCATGTCTTGTGGGTATGCATGAGTGTCCAAGCTGTTTGCTGGTATTTTAAACAGACAGCTTGGTACCTTCAGCTTGTCGACACCTCTTACGAAAACAAGTAATGATGATATCAATCTCTCTTCCACTTTGAGCCATGAGAGATTGAGATGCATGTCATTAATGTTAGCTCTCCGTGTACTTTTAAGGGCCAGCGTGCTGCCCTGTTCTGAGCCAACTGCAATTTTCCAAAGTCCGTCTTTGTGGCACCTGAACACACGACTGAACAGTAGTCCAGGTGCGACAAATCTAGGGCCTGTAGGACCTGCCTTGTTGATAGTGTTGTTAAGAAGGCAGAGCATCGCTTTATTATAGATAGACTTCTCTCCATCTTAGCTACTGTTGTATCAATAGGTTTGGACCATGACAGTTTACAATCCAGGCTTACTCCAAGCAATTTAGTCACCTCAACTTGCTCAATATCCACATGATTCATTACGAGACGTAGTTGAGGTTTAGGGTTTAGTGAATGATTTGTCCCAAATACAATGCTTACAATGGAAATATTTAGGACTAACTGCAGCTCTTGGTTAAGTGTTGCAGTAATTTCAGTCGCTGTAGTAGCTGACGTGTATAGTGTTGAGTCATCTGCATACATAGACACTGGCCTTACTCAAAGCCAGTGGCATGTCGTTAGTAAAGATAAAAAAATGTAAGGGGCCTAAACAGCTACCCTGGTGAATTCCTGATTCTACCTGGATTATGTTTGAGAGGCTTCCATTAACGAACACCCTCTGTGTTCTGTTAGACAAGTATCTCTTTATCCAGATTATAGCAGGCCATAACACAAGTTTTTACAGCAGCAGAATATGATCGATAATGTCAAAAGCTGCACTGAAGTCTAACAAGTCAGCCCCCACAATCATTTTATCATCAATTTCCCTCAGCCAATCATCAGTCATTTGTGTAAGTGCTGTGCTCGTTGAGTGTCCTTCCCCATAAGCGTGCTGAAAGTCTGTCAATATGTTTACTGTGAAATAGCATTGTATCTGGTCAAACACAATTTTTTCCAGAAGTTTATTAAAGGTTGGTAACAGGCTGATTGGTTTGCTATTTGAGCCAGTAAAGGGGGCTTTACTATTCTTGGGTAGCGGAATGTCTTTAGCTTCACTCCAGGCCTGAGGTCACACACTTTCTAGTTGGCTTAAATTGAAGAAGTTGCAAATAGGGGTGGCAATATTGTCCGCTATTATCCTCAGTAATTTTCCATCCAGATCGTCAGACCCCGGTGGCTTGTCATTGTTGATAGACAACAATCATTTTTTCACCTCTTCCACACTGACTTTACGGAATTCAAAGGTACAATTCTTGTGTGAGTAACATGCTTGGAGTAGAGATAAGTGGATTGGATAGGAGAGCTTTGACTCAGAACCCCCCCCCCCCCCCAACCACTCCACAACCACAAGTGATCGGATAGAGATCTTTGCATGTGTACCCACCTCCAACATCTCTCCAACCAAACCCGGAATGATTGACACATCAGGAGAGGATCCACTGTAAACTATGAGATGTCAGCATCCAGTTTCAAATCCCAAATGAGAATGTATTTACTACATGTACCTACAGAAAAACTAAATCAATTCGACAGAGAATCTTCGGAGTAAAAAATGTTTCACACATTAAGTTATAGGAAAGGTAACCACTCATTCATTTTTGGGTTGCTGAATGGCGTTGACCTCCCAATTTATATTTAGAGTAGCCCATTTAAGACCGGCACTGACCATGGCTCTGACTCCACTCTGAGAGGAGAAGGGTTACTCTTCAAAGGTCCACCACACACCTCAGCCTCTGTCAGGATGATTTCACAAGCCACAGCACTTTTATTTTTACACCTTTTTTTAACCAGGTAGGCCTGTTTAGAACAAGTTCTCATTTACAACTGCAACCTGGCCAAGATAAAGCAAAGCAGTGCGACACAAACAACAACAGAGTTACACATGGAATAAACAAACGTACAGTCAATAACACGATAGAAAAAAATCTATATACAACACACTCCCCTTTAACGGCTAACAACTATTATAACCCTGCTGATGTGCTATTTTCAAGATGGCTCCGTACTGTAAGATTGGCGTCTTGCGAGCTCCAACCCAAGTTTGCTATTTTGTGATTTATTTTGGTGTTTATCTTAGTTTTTTTTACAGAATGCGTCCGCTATAATCTCTAATGACCAACAAGCACTTTTGGACATCAGATCATCAGTTACTAACCTTACTTTTGACATTAACCTTGACTCATCAGCCCTGGACTATTTGTTTACCTCTGACCAGGTCCCCATCTTTGGGCTACCAAAGAAGCACCAGCAAAAAAGGAGCAGGAGAGAGGGCATCCTGGTGAGACTAAGGCAAAGGGGGGGCTGATATTTGTAGGGGCTGATATATTTTTAGTTGGGGCAAAGCAAGTCTGACATTTTAAAGTGGAAATTACAAACGTATGAATCCCTTTTAAACCTTGAATACACTATAAGTTTGCATTTCCTGCTGTGAAGGAAAATTCTCAGGAACAAAAGTGATCAAATTAAGACCCTATATCTGTAGAGATAGCAATGTACTCTGCCTCAAGGAAACATGGCTCTCGATACCCCCATGGCAGTCCATCTAGATGGATTCTCCATTCAGTGAGGGGACCAAGCAAAGAATTTGGGTATGTTTCTTCATCAATAATGGTGTGCAGACTCAAGTGCAGAGACAGTCTGTTCAACCGACCTGGAATACCTGATGGTTAAATGCAGACCCTTTTATCTCCCGAGAGAGTTCTTATCTGGCATCATCACTGGTGTCTACATCTCACCTCAGGCAAACGCCATGCCTCAAGGAACTGTGCAAGGCTCTGATCAAACAGGAAACCACACAACCAGAGGCTGCGTTTTTTTGACCAGCACCTTTAACTACGCGTCACCAAAACATGTGATGCCTAACTTTTACCAGCATGTCTCCTGTGCCACTATGGGCGCTAAAACTTTTTACGCACGTCAATGAAAACAAGAATGACCCTTGCATTAGGGCTCCCGCTGTTCTGATGGACTGGGTGATCAAGTTCTCCGAGGCCGATGTGAGTAAGACTATTAAACGGGTCAACACTCGCAAGGCCGCAGTGCCAGATGGAATACCAAGGCATTTCCTCAGAGCATGCGGAGACCAGCTGGCAGGCATCTTTATGGACATTTTCAACCTCTCCTTGTCCCAATCTGTAATCCCCACATGCTGACCACAATCTTTACTGTTCACAAAAACTCTAAGGTGTCCTTCCACAATAACTACTGCCTAGTAGCACTCAAATGTGTAATCATGAAGTGCTTTAAAAGGCTGGACATGGCACACATCAACTCTGTCATCCCAGACACCCTGCACACACTCTAATTTGCATACCACCCCAAAAGATCCACAGATGAGGCAATCTCAATTGCACTCATCACTGCCCTCTAACACCTAGACAAGAGGAATACCTATGAGAATGCTCTTCATTGACTGTTCATCAACACCATAGTGCCCTCCAAGCTGGTCACCATGCTCGGAACCCTGGGCCTTAACACCTCTTTCTGCAACTGGATTCTGGACTCTTGACTGGCCGACCTCAGCTGGTGAGGGTAGGCAACAACACCTCCGCCATGCTGCCCCGTAACACTGCTCCCCCTTCCCCCCCAGGGATGTCTGCTTATCCCCCTCCTACACTCCCTGTTTAGCCACAACTGCGTGGCCACACATGACTCCAACTATTGTGGACTACAGGAAACAGGGGGGGACACACCCCCATCCACATCAACAAGCCACAGTGGAGAGGGTTAAGAGCTTCAAGTTCCTTGATGTCCATATAACTGATGACTTAACATGGTCCTCTCACACCAGCACAGTCGTGAAGAAGGCTGAAGAGATTTGGCAAGGCCCATCAGATCCTCAATAACTGGTTGCATCACTGCCTGGTATGGCAACTGCACCGCCCTCGATGCAAGGCCCTACAGAGGGTGTTGCGGATGTCCCCGTGTTTTACTGGAGGTGAGCTCCCAACCAATCAGGACATTCATACCAGGCAGTGTCTGAGGAAGGCCCCAAAAATTGCCAAAGACTCCAGTCACCCCAGCCATGGACTGTTCTCTCTGCTACCGTCCGGCAGGCATCGGGTCAGACCAACAGGTTCTGAGACAGCTTCTTTTCCCAAGCTATAAGACTGCTGAACAGCTAGACCACAGTTTCCCACCCTCTCCCACGGACTATCTGCACATCTGCATTGACTCTATGCTCACCCACAGGTCTCTACCCACACATTCTCACACACACTGACACTCCTGCACCCACATGCATACACACATACACACTCACTACTGACACCACACAAATACAGTCACACACACACACACACACACACACACACACACACACACACACACACACACACACACACACACACACACACACACACACACACACACACACACACACACACACACACACACACACACACACACACACACACACACACACTGCTGCTATATTAATTATTATTACCATTAGTATTTATCCTGCTACCAGTCACATTTTACCCCTGTTTACGTGTACATCTGCTATGTATACAAAAGTATGTGGACACCCCTTCAAATTATTGGATTTGGCTATTTCAGCCACAGACAAACATGTGCAGTAGAATGGCCTTACTGAAGAGATTAGTTACTTTCAACGTGGCACCTTTCCAACAAGTCAGTTCATACAATTTCTGCCCAAGAGCTGCCCCAATCATCTGTTAGTGCAGTTATTGTGAAGTGGAAACATCTAGGAGCAACAACAGCTCAGCCGCGAAGTGGTAGGCCACATAAGCTCACAGAACGGGACTGGCGAGTGCTGAAGTGTGTAGCGCTTAACAATCGTCTGTCCTCAGTTTTAACACACACTACAGAGTTCCAAACTGCCTTAAAGCAACGTCAGCACAAGAACAGTTCATTGGGAGCTTCATGAAATGGGTTTCCTTGGTCAAGCAGCATCACACAACTCTAAGATCACCATGTGCAATGCCAAGTGTCGGCTGGAGTGATGTAAAGCTTGTCGCCATTGGACTCTGGAGCAGTGGAATCGAGTTCTCTGGAGTAATGAATCATGCTTCACCATCTGGCAGTCCGATGGACAAATCTGGATTTGGTGGATGGCAGGAGAATGCTACCTGCCCGAATGCATAGTGCCAACTGTAAAGTTTGGTGGAGGAAGACTAATGGTCTGGGGCTGTTTTTCATGGTTCAGGCTCGGCCCCTTAGTTCCAGTGAAGATAAATCTACAGCATACAATGATATTCTGACAATTCTGTGCTTCCAACTTTGTGGCAACAGTTTGGGGAAGGTCCTTTCAAAGTTTCAGCATGGCAATGCCCCAATGCGCAAAGCGAGGTCCATACAGAAAAGTTTTGATGAGATCAGTGTGGAAGAACTTGACTGGCCTACAAAGAGCCCTGACCTCA